>NC_057802.1:331209681-331481341 GCF_018294505.1 Triticum aestivum | reverse complement strand
TGAACAGTTCCCGGTGGGGGTGGATGAACAGGACCCCATGGTGTTGCCTCTGGATGAACAGTACCCCAATCGATCGAGCCGGTTGGGGCTGGATGAACAGGACCCCGTGGAGGGCAGGATGAACAGGACCACCCCGTGGAGGGCAGGATGAACAGTAGATGGTGGAGGGCAAGATGAACAGTAGTCCGTGGAGGGGTGGTTGAACAGGAGCCCGTGGAGAGGGCTGGTTGAACAGTAGCCCGTGGAGTAGCGCGCGGTGGAGGCTGGATGAACAGGAGCCCGTGGATGAACAATCGCAGGTGGAGGCTGGAGGAGGTCGACGGTGGATGAACAATAGCCCGTGGAGGCTGGAGGGGGTCGACGGTGGAGATGAACAGTATCCCGTGGAGTCCCGTTTTGCGGTAGCCACACCCCTCCCGATGAACAGGACCCCCGTTTCGGCCGTAACGCTCCAACACAAGTCCGTTTCCTCCGTTTTGCGGTATGCCACACCCCTCCCGATCAACAGGACCCCCGTTTCGACCGTAGGAGGTCCGTTTCCTCCGTTTTGCGGTACGCCAGACCCCTCCCGATGAACAGGATCCCGTTTCAAACGTGGCCGGTCGAACACAAGGCTGTTTCCTCCGTTCTGCGGTATGCTAGGCCTTGTTTCCATCGGCTGTTCCGTCCAAGCCCTCCCGATGAACACGACGACGCATTCCGTTCCGACCCAGCCGGTTGGCTCCCCATGAACACGACGACGACGCTATTTCTCCGTTCCGACCCGGCCATGTACACGAGCCATGGCCGTACGTACGCGCGAGTAGGCGTTCGAGACCCCGCCCGTATGTACGTACGTGGCCGTATTTACTTTCTTGCACCCTGGCCGCTGTACGTACGTGTACATGCTACGTGCGCGCCTCTACTACGACACGTGCGCGCCTCTACATCGACCAGTATGTACGTACACATCCGCGACCAGAATGACAACGCTACGTATGCTTCGACCAGGTGGGTCCCAACATTCAGGCACTTCCTTGCGTGCGAAGATGTAGCTGGTGGGTCCCAGTAGTCAGGGGGGCGAATCATTTTTTTTGTTTTTGCCCGGACGCACTTCCTTGCGTGCGAAGATGTAGCTGGTGGGTCCCAGCAGTCAGGGGAAACATTTTTTTTGTGAAATACGGTGGCCCGTCCGGTGGGTGCCCGCTGTCAGGTGGAGAAATAATTATTTTGCGTGTAATAAGAAGGCACTTCCTTGTTGCGGCCGTGGACCCAGCTGTCAGCCTCTTCACGTACAGTCCACGTCCGATGGAAGCCGTTCCTTGACCATGTTGACCACGCCGCGCCGAGAGCACCAGGGCGGTGGACGACGACGAGGCTTAGGAAGGGGACGACACGGAGCCGGGGAAGACGCGTTAGTGGAAGCCCGCGCGGAGAGGAGTACGAGGGTTCACTAGTTCGGCTGCGGTGTGAGGCTGCCGTCGCCGCAGGGCCTGGCCAGCGGTGGGAATAGTAGGGGGCGGTGAGGCCTCCGCGGCAGCACAGCCGGCCACAGGAGGCAGGAGCATGCAGCACGATCGGCGCTGCTTTGGGCGGCTGGAGCAACAACACCAGAGGTTGAAGAAGCACTACGGCCGTTGGATGGACATCGTACGGTCACTGGAGCTAGAATCATGCATATTGACTAAGTTGACAAAGCCCTCCGTCCCCGTCAACTTAGTAGGCCCACAATCAGCCTGCCACTATACTGGGTCCCAGCTAGCAGGGGGAGTATTCATTTTTTTGTGCGTAATAAGGACGCACTTCCTTGCGTGCGAAGATATAGCTGGTGGGTCCGAGCTGTCAACGGCGGTAACATTTTTTTTCGCGAAATACAGAGGCCCTTTCGGTGGGTCCCAGATGTCAGGTGGAGGAATCATTATTTTGCGCGTAATAAGGAGGCATTTCCTTGCGTGCGGCCGTGGACCCAGCTGTCAGCCTCTCCACGTACAGTCCACTTCAGATGCATGTCGGTCGTTGACCACGTAGACCAGGCCACGCCGAGAGCACCAGGGCGGTGGACGACGGCGAGGCCTAGGAAGGGAACGACACGGAGGCAGGGAAGACTTGGCAGTTGTTTCCCACGCGTAGGGGAGTACGACTGTACGAGGGTTTACTGGTTCGTCTGCCGTCGCTGGAGAATAACAGCAGGTGTGGGTGAGTAGAGGGATGACTAGGCCAGCGATGGGAGTACAGTGGGGCGGTGAGGCGTGCGCGGCAGCACAGCCGGCCGCGCGGAGGAGGGACCAGGCAGTCTCGCCGGCGCTAGTTTGAGCGGCTGGAGTAGGAAGAGCAGAGATTGAAGAAGCACGACGGCCGTTGGATGGACATCCAACAGTCACTGCTTGTGCGTCAATCTTTTTTTAGGAAAGCCTCAAATCTGTGGAAAACAACATACAACCCATCTGCCATTATTTCTAATAATTTACAGCCCATTTGCTAATTCTTAAGGTTTTTTTGGAGCCTATATTCTTTTTGTTAGCATTACAGCCCATATTGTGGCCATGGTTAAAAAATTATACGAAATTTTGCATATTTCGGTGCGGTCCGAACTATTTTTAATCCCAAAATTTCGAGTCACATTCAAACTGATTTTAAAAATAAATGTATATCAATATAAAATCCAACAAATTGTCCACGCATAAAAATTAATGCAATTTAAAATCTCGAAATGAAAAAAAGAAATTTGAAACTAATTGCCGGTTTGATGTGTTTTAAAAATGTACAACCCATTTCTCATTACGGATAGGCCATTTTCTCGTCCAGCCGAATGAAGCTCTCCTCGTCTTGAAAGATTTGCAGGCCAACAGGCCTGACAAAGCAACTTACTTGGCAAATCACAAAAAAACAGGGCTAGCCATTTTCAGAAGGAAAAAAAACTACTGGGTTGGCCTGTGGTAAACATAAAAGAGAAGGCTGTCTAGACAGGCCAGAGTGCCCCACACAGCCCAGTTGACACCCTGCTTCTGTCTCAAAAACAAATTATATAAGTGCCACTCCAATTATGGCGATTCATAAAAATGCCACTGCAATTTCCAAACTTTGAAAAATGCCACTGCAATTTTTGCAAACTTTGGAAAACGCCACTGCAATTTGCAAACTTTGAAAAATGCCACTCCAGACTTCGAAAAATGCCACTGGAAATGGCATGAAATGGCATTTTTCAAAGTTTGGAAATTGTAGTGGCATTTCTCGGAAACATCGGATTTGGAGTGGCATTTATCAAATTAACCCAAAACAAAAATAGCTGGGCGAGCTGCTGGGTCCCTGGTGTCAGCCGCTCGTTGTGCAATTCTCTCATTTATTGACTACGTTGACAATGGCATGGGACCCAGATGTCAGAAATCCATTAGGAGGAGCCATTTTTTTATTGGCTTGAAATAAGGAGGCACTTGCTTGCGTACTGCCATGACCTTGGCGGGTCCCTGCTGTCATCCTCTCCACGTACAATCATCTCCCGATTGTGTACGCGTCAACTTGGTAGGCCCACAAGTCAGCCTCTAAACCCGTGAAGGACAAATACAACCCATTTAAAAAATAACAGCCCATTCCATACGTTCAAACGGAAAGTTCAACATTCAAAGCAAAGTAACAGGTCTGATCCACATATAGAGTACTGAACTTCCACGTTGACAACCATCATAGCCAAGTTAACTATCTACTCCCACTAATACTCTAGTAGCGTACAAGTACTAACTAGACGATGCCGGCTGCCATCTGCGGTACACACTAAACGCCGGCACCGGCGTCCTCCGCCTCGCCTCGGACTTGCCAGAGGTGCGATAGGGCGCGTTGCTCGCACGCGTTGGCCCTTTCCATGCCGGCATGGTCCACCGAAGCTTTGGATTCTAAGCGGGAAACCCACTTGACGAGCTGGTAGTAAAAATCGGCGTCGCGAACGCGTGCGTGCCCGACAGCCTCCAGGGCTATTTGCCGGGTGCCGGCCTCCACGTAGTCGGCCCAGTTGCGGGCGCTCTGCTCGCGACCCAGAGCGTCGGTGCGCTGCTGCTCCATGTCCCGCTGGCGGCGCAAATCGGCGATACGCTGCTCCTCCGCCAAGCGGTCGCGCTCCAACAACTCCTCCTCCTCCGCCAGGCGGTCGTGCTCCAACAACTCCTCGATCTCCGCATTGCCATCTAAAGACCTATAGAATTTCTCCTCCCTCCGTCTGCCTTCCGGTGAAAAACCGAACACTAGTTCCGGCGGTGACCGCCTCCGGTGTCGCCTATCACGGATGGGCGGGGGCATGGCGGACGTGGCGAGAGCGAGGATAAGTGGCGAGCGACGTCGGGCCGGTGGGGCCTTATGAGGATAGGGCGAGTTGGGTGATGGTGCCACCGGAGAAGCCCGGGAAACAGTAATTATAGGCGGAAGGTAGGCGAACTAGCGTGTCGCGGGAAACGCGACGGTCATCGCGGTCATCGGAATTCAATGCATAAGCAGGCATGGCTTAGCGCGCCAGCTTGCCGTGGAAAACTAGAAAAACTAAAATTATGACTGTGCCGTCCCGTCCCTTCAGTGGTGCGTCCCGTCCGTGCTGGATCGCACGCCGGCATGAAGGTCAAACGAGTGCACTCGAATCATCCTGATGAGGTACTCCCTCCTTGTCAAAAATGATTCCACCACTCATCATCTACCTTGGTTGGTTAGATTTTTGAATTAAGCCCTGGAAACCGGAAAGGAGGTAGTACGTGCGTGATCCGCTATTTATTCGTGTAGGATCGAGTAGGCCGTTTTTTGAATTGAGCCCTGCAAACCGGAAAGGAGGTAGTATGTGCGTGATCCGCTATTTATCCGTGTAGGATCGAGTAGGTCGGATAGTGTACGTGTAGGATCGAGTAGGTCGGATGGTGTACGTGTACGATCGCATTAGCTGATGAACGTTCGCTGGGAGATAAGGCATTCGCGAACGTTTTTGCTGGCAGTTTATTCAGATTCGCATGGCATTTTCTTCAGAGCAGCTTGTCAGTTTCTTCAGAGGTAGGCATTTTTATTCAAAAAACTACCACTTCGGATCTTGCGTTGGAACTAAAACTGCCAGGAGCGCATTAGTAGGCTAGCTAGTGATCGATCAGTAACTTGTAAACACTGAGCGAACAGAAATAAGGAACTGTTAGTAACTTGTAAACACTGAGAACACAGAAATAAGGATCATGCTGTGCACAGCAGTAAGAGTCGACCCGTTCAAAATGTTCACACCAGACTCACAGGCCTGGCATTGTAATATGTTCACATTAGTAGCCCAAATTCAAAACCAACTAGTACGATTCCCATACATAAGATCAACATGTTACTGCATCTCAATGATTCACAGATCATATATAAATATGTAGCTCCAAAAGCAAAGATCTAGAAAAAACATCTGTTCTTCCTACTAACATGGATGCTTCTCTTGGCCAACGTTCAGTACAAACTGAAAGACAAATTTGTTTGTGAAGTCTACAATTCCTCTTGCAAACGTAAGTGGTTTCACCAACAGCTGGAACCATGAGAATGAACCACACATGATGGAGGAACATCCGCTGCAATGTGATTTGGTCTTCTCTCGATCACACGACGAGACTATTTTCGGAATACAAACTTTAACTTAGGCAAAATGATGCCCATTGTATAATAACACCAAAGCAATGAAGCACCTAGTGTTGGCCAATAAATAGTACAATACTACTTTTCTGCAGTCCATGAAGTGACTATCCAATCTTTCTATGTCTATTTTCAAATGGCACTGCATGCAGTGACTATACTATTCTCTTGTGCAGTTCAACCAAAATTGCGGTCACTTTGTGTGTTTGCCAAATAGCAACGGGCAGACATCTTTGTCTGCACAAATATCAAGCAGCTAGTAAACATATACCCCACCTTGTATTTTCGGTTTAAACATGTCTCTTCCGCTTAGCATCTGTCATGTTTTGCACTGGACAATTTGATACAGTCATGTTTTGCCCTGGACAATTTCATACTGAATTGATTTGCTGGTTCAGAGCAGAAATATAGCGCCTATTCTTCATCAGACCAAGGATATCCATGTTCGCAGTGATGGAAGAGGTGAAATTGATACAACCGAAATTTAGCATCCAATCATTGAATCTTGTCCTGCACCTCCAATGTAGGTCCACCCTGCCAATAAATTCACATGCAAACCACTAGTATTACTATCTAATGACAGTACAAAAAGAGTAGCAAGATAGTGGCAAACCGTGTACCTTCGTAATGAATAGCTCATAGTGCCACCAATTGGATATAAAGGTTTGGAAGAAAACATGCTCCTAATGTTGAACCAGTTGGACTTTTTGTGCAGTTCCACTAAAATCAAGCATCCCCATTTGCATAGATATTGAAAGTGTGATTACTATAAAAGTGGCACTAGTTGAAGCATAGACTCACAAATATAAGCATTCCAATTTCTTAATGGGAAAAGGTAGCAAGACTGTTTCTAACCACCTGTTTGAAGGAATAAATAAGGCAACAACGGCTGATGTCAGAAAGGCATATATAGTTCTTTCTGAAAGAATGATCGATTCCTGACCTTTCCTCTTCTTTTAAGCATATTTTGTGCAGTTCAACTAAAATAAAATGCCATCACCGCCTTGACAATTCAGTGACACTGTACAAAAGGAAATGACTTAACATTACATCATGATGTCAGGTATGTAGTCGACAGGCATTAGAGACAAACATACAGACCTCCTTCGATAACATAATGAACATTAATTTTAACAAAGGTGTGACTAGCTTTACCGGGATAATTTGAGTGAACTCTACACCCTCTATTCCTTAATATAAGACGTTTTCGCAGTTCAATTTAAAGTGCCCAAACGTTCAGTATTTAGAAAAACAGGTAGTAGTTTTCTTGAGCACATATCTGGGAAAGCTTGCCACACTTTATATATGTCCATACGCTAATGCAACACCATTCGAATAGTACAAATATACACTAATCCAGTGGCTAGTGCAACAGTAGAGTAGTTATTTTATTACAGGGTACAGTACAATGGTTTTACTGAACAGATTTCCATAAGCTCTAGCACTGGAAGATTTCTATAAGAATTAACAATACAAAATGTAAAGGTAACAAGTTTCAGCATTGGTATACTAGCTGTGCAAGAGCATTAAACCAAATACAAAAGTCTGAAGGTAACTAGCATTATTAACTCATGACAGTATTAAAAAATTGCAAACCATGTACCTTCAAGGTAAATATCATTTCGAACTCGAGTGGACATGAAAAATTGCTATCCCAATCTTGATAATCGATCAAACATAAAAACTTGATCGAACGAATCAATACAATAGCCAAAGGAGGAGGTGCCCACTCTTGACCTTTCCTCTTGTCTTCATAATTTTTTGTGCAGTTTAACCAAAATAAAATGACATCAGCGCCTTGGCATTTTGGTGACACTGTACAAAAAAATTGACTTATCTCATGAAAGTGAGGTATGTAATCTATAAGCATTAACAGTGCAAAAATCTGAAGGTAGTAACAAGTTTCATTGTTGGTATACTGGCTGTGCAACAACATTAGAATGCCTTAGCTGAAAAATCTTTAATACGTCCACAATCAACAACTAACCCTGAAATAATCCAGAGACATTAAATGGCATTGCTTAAATTTATCGGTGGCATTAGACTGAATGCGGCATTAGTTAAATGTGGCATCACTTTAGCAGTAGCATTGGTTGACTTTACCGCTGGTGTTATACTAACAGCAAAAAAGTGGCAATAAGAGCATGGGAGACCCATTCGGACAGTGGGCGCACCAGTACGGTGTACCTCCACGGACGCATAGAGTGGTGAGGGAGGTATGGTTGCCCAGAGCAACAAATATCCAGGCAGCATATGTGGATTACGTCCCATTTTTGTTCTCTTTAGCCACATTTTTCCTATGTGAGGACAACAGACCGATCGACTTGGTCATTCTCTATTGCGTTGTCATGCCTTTCTACCCTTCTTCAACCAAGAGACACGAGACTCGTTCCTTAGCTACTGATTTTCCCCTTTTTAACCTAGATGCGGGTTCGATGCCTACTCTCTTGGACAGTACAGTCTCCCTTCCTTTCCTTATTCAACCCAGACATGGATTAGTCTGCATGAAGTAGGGTTTCCTTTAATAGTTCAAATTAAGGTTTTCGTCTGCATGACCAGCAGAGCAGAGGACAGGAAATTGGGAAGATGGTGGAGTGGAAAAAGATCCACATGCAGCGACAGTGGCGGAGCCAGCTCAAGTTTAGAGCCTGGGCAAGATCTAAGTGCTGCCAAATTAATTTGTTTTTGCCCAAACAAAATTCTACGCTCGTGGCAGATGGGGCAATAGAACAAGGGTATGGTTCAAAAAGAGGTAGCATACCTGAGGGTCGGCGGGAAGTGGCTTCGCTCGTGGTCGTCGTCCTCCGCACGCACTACGGCAACGAGCTTGGGGACGGAGGCCATCCTGCGCGGGCGCTAGGTCTGAGAGGACGGCCTTGTCGTCAGTGCGTGACCTCGCTCGCCGACGACGAGTGCGTCAATGCTGCACGTCCTTTTCTTCCCCGGCGGATCTGTGACCACCAGTGAGGAGGGAGAGAGAGGCCGTCTTTTTTAGATCTGGAGAGAGGGTGATAGTGTGAGAAGCAAGTGGGCAGCCCTTAGCAAGAAAGCTCTGATGCTCCAGCCTATATATCTTTTTTATACTACTAGTACTAGAGGTGGAGTAGTGGTAGAGTAGTTTATATTTTCTCTGCAAATAGTACCAGTTAGTCGTGCTTCAAAACTGAACGGCACGCCATTAAAAAAATAAAGTCGAGAAATAATGCGACACCTCGGGCCAACGCGGCCAGATCGCATTTTGCACGAGAAATTACACACCATGTTTCGTTGACATGTGGTCCCGTTCCAACATGTCAGTGAGACGACAGCGAGTCCTTTTGTACAATTTCCGAAAGGACGTGTAGGCCGGGGCGCCTCTTCGTGTACCGTGGCAAACTGGCAACCGTCCACCGACTCTTCGCCTTTCCCTCTCGATTTGGAACTGTTGTCGCACGCTCTTCCTCCCTCCTCCATTTGCCTTCACCCTTCCTTCTGCCATTGTTCGATCGTCTTCTTCATGGAGGGAACAAGCCGGAAACGACCCCGTTATTCTTGCCCCGATCTGAAAGATGACGTGGTGGGGGAACTCATTGATCCGTGCGACGTCATCACCTCGGCTAGCATGGCAGGTTCGTTCAAGCCCATTCTCGACTCAACTAATAACATCATTACAAGGAACCCAAGGGTCCAGGAGCGGTTTGATCTCCCCTATCTTCTTCGCCATGACCCTGCTCACTGGCGAGCGGACGACGGAGACCTCGCCTTGTGCAAGTTGATGCCGCTAGATAATGATACGTGTGATGTCAAGATGCCATCGCTTAAGGGTAATTCCTGGGCTGGCGCAAATGGAGATTGGGTTGTTTACATTGGGTACAATTGCGAGTGGGAACTTGTGAATGTGTACACTCGTCAGCGGATTCCACTTCCAAGAATCTTCGAGTGCCCTGAGGTTGAGCACACAGATGATCTATGTACGTTCAAATACGATCATGGTGACTGTCTTCTACTGAAGATAGCAATTTGTGGAGTTCCCAACCGCTCTTGTAATTACAAGAACTATCAAGTTGTTGCTATCTTCGACAAGCTTGTTGTCGTCCTTCGTGGTACGACTGGATGGATATTGCTCAAAAATCAGTTTCTATACATGGATGTGTACTGTGATGCAATTGAATACGAGGATCTTGTGTTTGCTGCCACCACTCGTGGCACTGTTTTTGCATGGGATCCTCGTAGTTTCGGTATGTTTGTCTTCCACCGTAATTATAATTGTTTCATCCACATGCATGCGGGTTAGAAAGTTTCCCTTTACTAATTAACCTTCTTCTTGTGTTTCCAAGGTCATGTGAACATTCCACCACCTATACTTGAAAAAAATTATAAGCAAGGAGGAGATGACGATTGTGATGATCACGAGCATGAGGAGGAGTAGAACTTATATACTCAGTGGCGCCTGGCAACTAATTCCGATGGATCACCTCTTCTTGCCTGTATACAGTGCACTCAGACTGTTACTACCGAGGAAGCAGGTGTTGTCTCCCATGGTCGCCCTCTCCTGACCTATTCCAACACCCGTTGCATGGTATTCAGGACGGATACTATGTGCTAGCGCCAACACCTTCTCCCTGGTTCAGTATTGATAGTCTTGGAGCAAACTCGCTCTTCCTTGGACCAAACTATCCAATCATGGTGAAAGGCGATCCAGCTGCTGTTGACACAACGTTACTACCATTTATGAGAAGCACCTGTATCTATACCTCGGACATTTCGGTGGTTCCCTACCCTGGTCCTGATATATGCCGCTTCAGCCTGGATGATCAGTCATGTGTTGCTCTCGATATTGACAATAGCTGGCCCTTCCCAGAGCACCTATGGTTCAAAGCAAGCGTTTCCAACACCGAGGATTGGTTGAGTTGAAGTTCATCTCATTGCTTGTTATTTGTTGTGTGATGAAAACTCTAGTATTTGCTAGAATGTTTTGTTGGAAATATTCTATAATCCAACATGTATCCTCGTTGTCGTTGTGTGTTGATGACTTGTTGTATTTAATGAATGGTACATTTCAGTTGCAAATGCATGTCATAGACTCAATTTATGAATGGTTTTCGAGTCACTTCTTGGAGTGTGAGTACCGTAGTAGTATTGCCAGCATCCGGTTAGTATATGAAGTTGCCACATCACATAGAGCCAACCTAATATTGGAGTATGCTAGCCCTCCACCGGCGCGCCGCTTCAAATGGCGGAGGAAGTGAGAGGTCGCGTCACCTTGTGTCCAGATCTGAGATGCCACGTGTACCAGATGAATGACTCCAAGTTCGACCACCGTGATGCTAGGTGCGAGCCCAGGAACACTGTTGGAGAGACCCCCCCCCCTCATAATTTTCCTACATTGGTCGTTTGATTCATAGGATAGAATGCTATAGGATTTTTCCCTATGTAATCATGTTTTAATTGCCAATCTAGCATCCACTCCAAATTTTGTTTCACTTCCTTTGTTCCTACGAAGAGAGTACTTGCTCTAAATGATGTGCCGCTGCAAGAGCCGCCTATATTTATTAACCATGCTCTAAAAAGGTGGACCAGCTTTGGCTATAGTAGTACTGTACTAGGTTAGTAGGTGACCTTGCGCTTGGCTCTTCTCCTCTTCCGGAAGTCAAACAATAATGATGGTACTACAGTAGTACTTCTGGCAATCTGACACCAAATGAACTACTGCACGTCCACCGCTTGTAAGCAAAAGTTTTTCCTCGTGCTACGAGCCACCGCGCACACGTTGGCGAGGGAGAAGGCGTAGTAAGCAAGCTTCTCGTCGTTCTGCGAGTTGACGGGACACATCAAAGTTATTTATTAGTACTCTCTTCAAAAAGGGCCGACCATGTCCATGGCTACCATCCCGTGCTGTGTCATTGAGTACATGCACTATTCACGTGCCATTGAGGAGAAAAAATATTGCGTAGTACTAGGTGCCATCGAAGTGCATGACTCACTTACGCACTGCATATCTCCATTTTCTTGCATAACACGCCACCTTGATGCTAGATTTCCCGCGTGTCATGGAGGCATATAGTATGATTTTGTAAAATGGAGGCATATAGATGTCCCGCGTGTCGGCAAAAGGGTGAACATAGCTCATGTCTTAAACGAAAGAGTGGAAGAACATAGATTCCCGACGATCGAGAAGGAGCAACAAACCTCGGGGTGGAGCGTCTGCACTCATAATATTTTATATTATTCAACGATATAAAATCAACCAAATCTCTCCACGTTCGTATACCATTCTATAGTATGAGAATAACTTTGAACGTAAGCCATTGATTCACTCTATCCAATGTTCATAGTTGGAAAATCCAAACAAAACCAAGCATTGGATCAACTCTTTTTTCGAGATCAACTCTTTTAGCACTTACCGCCTGCCCACCTATCCCACCTATATATCCGCTCACGTGTGATGACCACAGGAGCTATCCACTCAGATTGTATGTTAAAAAAATAAAGGTCAATAACTAATGCGGCACCTCGGGCCAACGCGGCCAGATTGCATTTTGCACGAGAAATTACACACAATGTTTCATTGACATGTGGTCCCGTTCCAACATGTCAGTGAGACGACAGCGAGTCCTTTTGTACAATTTCCGAAAGGACGTGTAGGCCGGGGCGCCTCTTCGTGTACCGTGGCAAACTGGCAACCGTCCACCGACTCTTCGCCTTTCCCTCTCGATTTGGAACTGTTGTCGCACGCTCTTCCTCCCTCCTCCATTTGCCTTCACCCTTCCTTCTGCCATTGTTCGATCGTCTTCTTCATGGAGGGAACAAGCCGGAAACGACCCCGTTATTCTTGCCCCGATCTGAAAGATGACGTGGTGGGGGAACTCATTGATCCGTGCGACGTCATCACCTCGGCTAGCATGGCAGGTTCGTTCAAGCCCATTCTCGACTCAACTAATAACATCATTACAAGGAACCCAAGGGTCCAGGAGCGGTTTGATCTCCCCTATCTTCTTCGCCATGACCCTGCTCACTGGCGAGCGGACGACGGAGACCTCGCCTTGTGCAAGTTGATGCCGCTAGATAATGATACGTGTGATGTCAAGATGCCATCGCTTAAGGGTAATTCCTGGGCTGGCGCAAATGGAGATTGGGTTGTTTACATTGGGTACAATTGCGAGTGGGAACTTGTGAATGTGTACACTCGTCAGCGGATTCCACTTCCAAGAATCTTCGAGTGCCCTGAGGTTGAGCACACAGATGATCTATGTACGTTCAAATACGATCATGGTGACTGTCATCTACTGAAGATAGCAATTTGTGGAGTTCCCAACCACTCTTGTAATTACAAGAACTATCAAGTTGTTGCTATCTTCGACAAGCTTGTTGCCGTCCTTCGTGGTACGACTGGATGGATATTGCTCAAAAATCAGTTTCTATACATGGATGTGTACTGTGATGCAATTGAATACGAGGATCTTGTGTTTGCTGCCACCACTCGTGGCACTATTTTTGCATGGGATCCTCGTAGTTTCGGTACGTTTGTCTTCCACCGTAATTATAATTGTTTAATCCACATGCATGCGAGTTAGCAAGTTTCCCTTCTCTACTAATTAACCTTCTTCTTGTGTTTCCAAGGTCCTGTGAACATTCCACCACCTATACTTGAAAATTTTTATAACCAAGGGGGAGATGACGATGGGGATGATCACAAGCATGAGGACGAGGAGGGACCATATACTCAGTGGCGCCTGGCAACTTCCGATGGATCACCCCTTCTTGTTTGTATACAGCCCACTGCTGATGTTACTACTAAGGAAGCAGGTGTTGTCTCCCATGGTTGCACTCTCCGGACCTATTCCAACACCCGTTGCATGGTATTCGGGATGGATACTACTATGCTAGCGCCAACACCTTCTCCCTGGTACAGTATTGATAGTCTTGGAGAAAACTCGCTCTTCCTTGGACAAAACTATCCAATGATGGTGAAAGCCGATCTAGCTGCTGTTGACACAACGTTACTACCATTTATGAGAAGCAACTGTATCTATATGTCGGACATTTCGGTGGTTACCTACCCTGGTCGTGATATAGTAGGCCACTTCAGCCTGGATGATCAGTCTTGTGTTGGCCTCGAGATTTACAATAGCTGGCCCTTTCCAGAGAATCACTTGTGGTTCAAAGCAAGCATTTCCAACACCGAGGATTGGTTGAGTTGAAGTTCATTTCATTGCTTGTTATTTGTTGTGTGATGAAAACTTTAGTATTTATAATGTATCCTTGTTGTCGTTGTGGGTTGATGACCTATTGTATGTAATAAAATGATATGCATGTGATAAACTTACTAAATTTATGAATGGCTATCGAGTCGCTTCTCTGAGTGGGTGCTGCGACGAGGCAAAAATATATTTTCCGAAACATAATTGTACGTGCATTGCAACAGGTTATCGGATGAGGCCAATCAACAATAGTACACTATTTGTACTAGCTTCACATGCTGCACTATCTCTACGTCTACGTACGTAATACAACAAGTTTTAAACTTGAGACCAGCCACCCATCCTCACAAAGAACACTTTTTAACCTAGCACAAACTCCAGGAAATTTGGCCACAGTGTGAGGTGGGCCATATGTTAATGTGTTCGCTGTACGTAACCAGCACCTCGAATCCTCGATACTACTGCTATAAGTAGTACTAGCAGTAGTAGGGTGGCATGGGCCAGAACAAGCATTCACGTCCAGGAGTACAGCACACACCACCAGCATGACTTCCATCTGACACCATATTTCTTGGAGTCCGTGCTACAGCAATCTCTTCAACCTAGTCGTTTCTCTAACTCAACCATCGCGCGGCGGACGAGGTGGGGGTTTGCCGATAGTCGGTTTCCTCAACTGCGGTCCCACTTGTAAGGCCAACTCCAACGCACGACCCCAAACGGACCTCCGTTTTGCCCAGATTCTATCCATTTGGGTAGGGCAATGGGGTCGTGTTCGGGCCATTTCTCGGATGCGGTGGTCGTGCACCGAACGCGCGACCGCATCCGGCCGCGTACATTTTTCTTTGCAAACACATATCTTCTTTTCATCATTGATTTTTTGGTACATGGAAATACATCATCAAAATTTTGACTAGAAAGGCAAGACCAAAGAAAACAAGAACCACAAGAATACATTTTAGAAGATATCCAACTTCCATAACTGCTCCTATAAGTTGGATTAGTGCCTTCTCGATGCATTCATTGTTGATCTGCGGAGGCTCGATCTTGCGTTCTTCTTTCTTCTTCGAGTGTAAAGAAGTAGACGTGTCTAGCCTCTATTCTATCAACAAGTGCACTAGTCTCATCTCTAGCCTCTATGCTAGCTAAAAGTGCTAGAACATCTACTAAATTGCGCTCTATCAATATATCGTTGTACTCTTCTTCCCAATACCAAAACTTGCATCCATTCTACACAATAAAATTTTAAGTTAGCACAACTAGTCTAATCCGAGAGCACAACCGAAGATTTGGCCGAGTTCTTCCTCCTTTTGCCGACACGTGGGACATCCAGCATCCAGGTCGTGTCATGCAAGAAAATATAGTGGTAGGTGAAGCCACGTGATGTGCATCTTGGGTTAAACTATAAATAGAATCTTACTACTCTTGAGTAACTCCAAAAGCGGCCACCGAAGATCTTTATTGGATTTGTTTTTCATCACCAACATGTCGAGGTGAAAGATGTGCAGGTTCAGTGGGTCCTCTTGCGTTTTCACTGACATGTGGGACCGCATATGAGCAAACAGACGATGGGCTCCATGCATCTGCTGGCTGGCTGAGAAGAGAGATAGAGGAGGGCTGAGCACGGACTCCAGGAAATTTGTTCTATGTACTCGATGTAGTGGAGTAACCAGCACCTCGATATAGTGGGGTGGCATGGGCCATAACTAGCATTCATGTCTAGCAGTATGGCACACGTCACCCTCACGAGTCCCATCCGACACCAATTTTCTTGGAGTCCGTGCTAGCTACAGCCATCTCTTCTCCCTCCTGTTTTCTCAGCCATCGCGCAGTGGGCGGGGTGGGGGTTTTCCGATAGTCAGTTTGCTCAATTGCGGTCCCACTTGTAAGTGAAAATGCAACACAACACGCATTCCCCCTTGAGCGGCGTGCCGGACAAACCATGGGGGGGGTGCGATGCGAACACGGCAGGCTTTTCCTTTTGAACTTGTAACTTGTAAATTTTGGTTCTGCTCCATGGGGCGAACGATAGATAGAAATAACGATTTTCCCTAGAGTAATGAGAAGTTTGGTTCTGGCGCGGTTCATGCATGGAGTACGTAGGAAAATTATGAAGTTGATGCGAAAGGTAAAATAATTACTAGTAGTACCATATACTACTACATGGATTTGACGGAAAGATAAAGATACATACGGATCCATCAAGGACATCCTCACGCCCTAGTGCACCTGGTCACCAACTGACGTGTGAGGAGCAGCGGCGTTGGTGGCAAGCTCAACGTGCTTATGAACAATGCCGTCCAAGGTTGCCCTGCGGCCCAAGAAGGCCAACATCCTATCGTCCTCCTCTTGCATGTAGTAGTCCTTGTGGACGATTTGCGCGTAGACGTGGGTGATTATGTCGATGGTGTCTTGCTGCGCCAGGCGCTGCGCGACGAGCGCAACCTCGAGGTGCACATTCTCCGGCGCGACGGCGGGCAGTCGCAGGGCCACCAGTGCGTCGAAGAGGTTGTCACCATAGAGGCCGTTGAGGGTGGCAGGCATCGCTGAGCCTGGGCGCGTGGGCTGGAGGTGTATGTTAAGGTCGTCCGCAAGCTTCTTGACGATGGTGAACTTGTCGAGGAAGCCGACGAGGACCTCGTCGAACAAGGAGACGAAGCTGTCGTCCAAGCGGCCCCTCGCCCTGGCGGCCTCAAGCACTACCTGGAGACGTTCCTCGGTGCCGGGCCGCAGGCCGGCGTCGTGGACCATCTGGCACAGCCGGCTGATGCTCGCGCTCATCGCCTCCATGGGTATAGCTTCTAGTCAACTGATCCTGCGATTGGAGTGATCACTCTTGCCCTTGGGTGCGTAGGTGCGTAGGATTTCATAGATTGGACTGGCGGGAGCCTTTATATGAGAAGTGCAGACTGCATTGAATTCACGTGCGTGTTGGCTATCTACTCCTCGCCCCTCTACTGCACCTGCCTTTGGCTGTATGATAGGTTGGCCAGCCACCCGTTGGACCCACATGTCATACAACCAAAGGCAGGTGCAGTAAGTCAATGAAGCTGCGTCCCCCTCCGTGCCCATGCATGCTTTCAATGACTTGAGACTACCAAACATCACATGCGGTGGTTAGTTCATTGCATGTAATCCTATTAAGTAGCAAAAAGACATTAAGTTACCTCGCCAATAGGAATAAAACAATACACCATGTATTTATTTACAGAGGGAGTAGTACATTTTTTTGTGACATGCATTACTAGATATTGCTAGTCAAATACTAAATCCAGATGGACGTGGTAGTACTACTAACTAGTAGTAGTAGTACTACCAATGTAGTAGCACTGTACTACCCGTTGGTCAAATTATTACGTGATGCTCCTCACAGTGAAGTGACAAGACCCTACGCCGGAGATGACACCTGAGTATAGGCGCCGTGTTCGGCATACCATAGTCAGCCTCACCGTCTGCAGTCACTATCATCATGGCGGTAGACCTAGCCTGCTTACAACTAGCTGTGTTTGACATAATTTCCCGTGCGTAGATGCCCGTGCATTGCACGGAACACCAAGATTGGGGGGTGGACGGCGCCGGCAGCGGCCATCGCACTAGATTTTTCCATGGCCTTCTAGATGTGGTGGGGTGGAGATAAGGCTGATTGTGAGAGACAAGGAGTTGTTTGTAAATAGGGAACAAGTGCGGGCATCTTTTTGCAAAACTGGAGAAGTTTGGTTTGTATGCGTCATATCTAGATCCGACGGCTATTGGTGAAAGATGGCAGGCACAACATCATCACCAACTCAGGACCTGTTTGATTCGCAGGATTTTGAAAACGCGGGAATATGACACGACAATATTACAAGTTTCAAACTGATATTACAAATGTTAGGAGTAATGCTGCACCTACGAAGAGGGAATTACTAGGAAGTTTACGTAAGAACTTTCGTTACTTTAGGTGGATGCAGCATTATCGTACAAACTAAAATCCACCGCCCTGACAAGTCACTAATGGGCAAATAAGTTTTCGAGTCTCTGGCCACTTGATGTTTCAAAAACAAATTCAGCTTCTGCGGAGACTTTGTCATTTAGGCTTAGACGCTTGCGGTGATCAGCACACCATTCATTGTTGCGCCAGAGAACGCCAAACCTCATTACCTTGAGCACACTTGCCTCCAGAACAAAGAACCTGGCCAATTTAATCTCAGATGTGCTGCCTCGGTAGTCGATCAAATCAATTTCTATAAGATGGAGATCAAGGCATTCGATGAGATTGTTATAGTGCAGCACATTTTTCACTTTCAGGTCTTTTTTTATCTGCAAAAGAAGAGAACATATTAGAGCAGCTGGCTGTATAAGATTGCCGTGTCATCAAGAGGTACCAATATCATTCGCTCATACGATAGGGTTGGCTGGCTAGTGATATTTTTTCACTCTCTCTCTCTCTCTCTCTCTCTCTCTCTCTCTCTCTCTCTCTTTCCTCTCATTTACCTAGGAGTACGTGAAGAGCTTGGGCATTTGTTGCCTTCCACTATGTGGCCGATGCCATATTTTGCAGAAGTATGCCACATAATATGCATTGATGTCAAATCAAAAGATTTTGGCACTGCTCTCGTGATGTGAGAGAGTTGGCACCGCTTTGCACACAGACCCACATGTATAAACAAATCAATCAAACCAACAACACCAGTCTCTCACTCTCCCAAACAAGTGTTTTTATTGCCTCAGTCCTCTCTCTCCCACGCAAGTGTTTTTTCATTGCGTGAGTTAATTTGGCACCGGAGCAAAGTAGGTGATCCAGATTGGGGCACCAGGTGAGCAATGGAGGGGCATCGATGCCAAATGCATCACAAGTGAATTTGGCACATGTTTTGGCCTACATAGTGGAGGGCCGCTATAGCCCACTTTTGTACTACCTCTTATTTAGTATAAAATTTTGACCATATATTTATGTAAGAAAATGCCAATGCATGTCACTCAAAATTACACCATTTGAAATTATGTTCAAATACGAATCCAACGATATAGTTCTTAGTGACATGCATTAACATTTTGTCAGTTAAATATATGGTCAAAATTTTCATACTACAAAATAGGAAGAGTAAACCAGGACGGAGGTAGTACTTGCTCTTAGGGTAACCATAGAGTTACTGGAGTAGTCTAAGTTACTTTCCACTATGACTAGCCTAGGCTACTATAGTAGTACAACAAAAAAACGATGCAGGTGATCACGTGAGAAAAAATACTAAAAACATTTCTTTCGGTGCAGTACGTAGATGCAGTTTTGAACACTACACTTGTCATCATAATTTGGGAAAATTACGAAAAATTTAAGCTACGTTGTGATTACCGTTTACTAATAGGAAAGAAGTTTCACCTCGATGAGTAGCTTCTCCGTGCACGGAAAGCATGTATGGAATCCAACAACTTGATCCAGATTGGGGCCGATAGATTTTATTGCCAAGATCTTCACTGTGCGCATAGACTGGGTCAAGCTTGTGGGAATCATTTTATGGAAGACGGTCGTAAATACATCAAGAAGAAATTTAAAATGTGAATTTCAAGAAGACGGAGAAGAAGATGAGTGCTGTACCTGAACGATTACGGATCCAATAAGAGTTCGGAGAATTTGGCAGACGAGTGCACCAACACTGTCAATTTCGGCGCGTTAATGACCCTGATTTTTGTTGGACCTTCTAGATCCGATACAAGCAATCTCTCAAGGAAAGGAGCATTCTCAGTGACCATAACGTGGAACAGCTGGAGTGATCTCTTCCCAATTGATGTCTTGTTGCGGGGCCAGCAAGACACATAAATCCATCAGAGATTCGTCAAGGCGATGTGGAGGCTAATGAACCCGTGGATCTGCTCAAGACGAAGGTACTCGAGGGCAGTACAGCTGCGGAGCAGGTGCTCCATAGCCTTGTTCGAGATGACAACATCGAAGAGGTCGAGCTGCTTGAGTTGAGGGAGAAGAAGGGCGGGCGCGGCATTAATCTGGGGAAGATAGCAGGAGCTGAAGCTGGCGCGGCGCGGCATTGGCGCGAGGCGGAGCGCGGACGGTGGCAGAGAGCGACATCGTCCAGCTTCAAAGCTGAGCTCCTCGAGCTGATCTAGGGCGGGGGATAAGAACCACTCGTCGAACTTGGGTTGGACCTTGCAGTTGGTACTGAACATGCGGATGTCAAGGTGTCTGACTGGCCCAGGGTGCGATGAAAGGATCTTGGAGACTGTGGCCATGCGTTTGCAATCCCCGTCGCAGAGGCAGCTGTCGACGGTGAGGTTGAGGGGGACGCGGCGCCAGAGGGGGCGCCACCGCCGGGAGAGCAGGGCGGTCCGCACGGCAGATTTGGTGGGGAGGAGGCCGATGATGACGAGCAGCATGTCGTCGGGGAGGCTGCTGATGATGTCCAGGCTCGCCGGATGCGGTTTTGGCTCGAGCTGCCTCCGCTTGTTGGCTGCCTCGCCGTCCATCTCAACCGGCGGCGACGCCGGTGTACACGTGTGCTGGTGTGTGTTGTGTGCTGGGTGTGCGCAAGTGCGTCATTCTGTGCATGCCGTCGCGCAGTGGTGAATTGTGCGTGAGTGCGTCCTCCACGCGGAAGAAGTGTGTCCTCAATGCGCCCTCAATTTACTAGCATGCGGGGTGCTACCCAGAGTGGTTTCAACTTTGTTTACTTCACCGTGTGTCAGATGGGCCTCTAGTTTACTTATTTTCACCCACTTCCACATGGGCCAGCACACGAAGATACAGAACACGAGCTGACAAGGCAGCATGTGGACTGGTTGACCGGTCAAGTAAACAATATACGGAGCTATACGCTGACACAGTGAGCGTGTAATCCGTCGGTATAGAGTGTTCGTGTGAGAGGGGAGGCCCGTGAGAGATAGCAGAGAGAGAGAAAGAGCTACTCCCTTCGTTCGATAATGTAATTCCAACATTTTTTTAAAAGTCAAACTTTTGAAACTTTGACCAAGTTTATAAAGAAATTACTTATATCTACAATACCAAAGATAAATGATAGTATGAAGGAAGTACATGTTGTGATGAATCTAATGATCTTTCCAGATGTAAATTTTTTTCTCCACATATACCTGGTCAAACTTTTCTGAGGTTTGACTTTTCAAAACATCCATATGCGTATGGACGTGAGAGAGTCCCTAACTAGAGAGAGAGAGAAATAGAAAGAGTGAGTGAAAAAAGTGTGTGTGCGTGTGTGAAAGAGACATGGACAACACTCGATAAAAGTCGAGAAAAAACGTGTGTGTCTTATGCAAACATATCACAGATGCATCTTTGACAACGGAAGCAAGGTGAGGAGATAGTGTGTGGTTGTTTGCAACCGAGAGAGCAAGACCCCTAGCACGTGGCCATGAGGGGTCTGACAAACAAGGGAGAGAGGTCGAGAGAGACATACGGAGAAAATGCAGACATGGGGAGGAGAGAGTGTATGTTTGTCATAGAGAGATCCCCTGGAGGTCGTGATGGGACTACATGGGTGGGAGATCGAGTGACAAGGTGTGTGCGCGATAGAAGATACCCCGAGAGATATCGAGATAGACGTATGGATGGAAGGAGAAAATACATGTGTTCCTGATGGCTAGTGAGAGATAATCATACTTAGGGGGGGGAGTGCTTGCGCCTATGATGGAGTGAGGGATTATGGTACTTCATAGGGGGGGTGCGTGTCACATAGAGAGAGAACAAGGCAGGAGAGTGTTGGATGGGTCTATATGTATAGCGCGAGCGAGACATGTGTATGTGTGAACCAGGGAGATATAAAGTTTGAGAGAGATTGATGAGCCCCGATAAGGCTGAGTGGTGCGTTAGATAGCTGAGAGGGGGAAAGAGATATTCCATCCACTCGATAATGCAGTGCATGTAAATTTTTTAGAAGTCAAACTTTGGAAACTTTGATCAGTTTACACAAATGTTATTTATATCTTCAATACCAAAGATACATCATACGAAACTACATCTCATGGTGAATCTAATGGTATATGTTTGCCGTTCCAAATGTAATTGTTTTTCTCCACGTACATGGTCAAACTTTGTGATGTTTGACTTCTCAATAAATCAATATGCTATGGACCGAGGAGAGTGCCTAAGTCGAGAGGGATCAAGTGCGTGTGAAGGAGAATGAGTAAGTGTGCAAAAAGAGTATGTGTGTGAAAGAGAAAGTGACAACAAACGATAAATTAGAGAGAGAGAGTGTGTTTTTTCGTTTCTTAGGCGAACATATCACACACGCATCTCCGAGATAGAAAAGCGAGGCGAGGAGATACACGAAGATAGCTAGTGTGTGATTGTTTGCAATGGAGAGAGACACCCCTATAGCACATGTCCAATAGAGGTCTGGCCAACAAGGAACAAAGGTCGAGAGGGACACATGAAGAACATGGACGCATGGGGAGGGCGAGAGGGTGTGTTTGTGATAGAGAGACCCCCTCGAGATCGTGAGGGGACTATATGGGTGGGAGATCGAGGGAGGTGCGTGCGCGATAGAAAGATGCCTCGAGAGAAATCGAGATAGACCATGCACATGTTTGTGATGGAGACTAAGATTAGCTAGTCATATACATATAGGGGGGACTGCGTGTGCCTACAATTGAGTGAGAGACCATCATACTTGGCTAGCTAGGCATGAGATTGTGTGTGTGTGCATGTGAGATGGAGAGAGAACGAGGGAGAGAGATAGATTTTTAGATGGGCCTATCGAGTGCGAGTGAGATATGCATGTGTATGTGTGACCCAGGTAGATGGAGAGTTTGAGAGAGGGGGGAAGAGCTCCGAGACAACAAAGTGGTGCGTGAGAGAGTTACGGGCAACGAGCCAAGAAATTTGTGTGCGTACGATGAGTGCACCCAAGATATCTAGCTTGGACTAGAGAATCATACATAGTGTGCGAGAGAGACCTATAGATGGAGTATATATGCATGCGAACTAGAAATACCCCCCCCCACCCACGCACACACACAAAGAGAGAGAGATGGAGAGAAAGAGAGAGGACCAACAAGGTTTGTGTGTTGGATGCGTGCGACAGAATTGAAGATTGTCGGCGAGAGAGAGCGAGCGAGCGAGAGAGAGAGAGAGAGCAGGAGTCCGAGAGAGGGGGAGGTCGCATTTTATGCATTAAAGACTGATATAAACCATGTTTCGATATAAACTTGTATTCAAATATTTAAATTGGAGAACATGTTGTCTGCAATCCACACATGAAGGGATATATGCGTATATCAAACAAGTTCATTAATTTGACTTTCAACATGTTCATGGAGTACTATAATACTGTACAACATGCTATTCGATTGAGGTGTTCAATTTTGGATTTAGTTCACTATTTTGACCTGGTGAACGAGCTATTTCATTGAATCGAGATATTTCATTTTGGGTTTGATTCCCGTTTTTGAGTGGGTCAACTATTTGTCATATAGTAAATCACTAGCAACGAACATGTAAAAACACATTACTCCCGAGCATCATCTCTCCATCTAAAAAAGAAGTGGCAAGCTAATATTTCTAAATTTGATTCGAATCGACTTTTTTTAGCTTGATTCGAATCGACTTGGTAAAGTAGACGTGGATGCTCGTTCTTCCAAATTTTGAACGAACCGTTAAACATCCTCTGCTCGGTGGAATTCGGCCGAGCAAATAAATGGGAGACGTGAAATTGCCGTCCTATGTGGGAGACGCATTAATTGGCCCGTTGTGCATCGAGGGTAGGTTCGTAACTTATCCAAGCGCGCCTTCTCCTCGGCCGAAATGACATGTGCCGAATAATTCATAAACCATGGTCGGAAAAACACGCTCTCCTCGCCCGAAATAGCTCGCACCCACTATTTCAAAACACGCTCTCCTCGCCCGAAATCGCTCGCGCCCACTATATTTCAAAACACGCCCTCCTCGCCCGAAATCGCTCCCGCCCACTATTTGGGGAGAAGCAAAGTTACTCTACTATCCCCGACCCTCAGTACACAGACCCAAGCCGAGAAGCCTAAAGGCAGGGGTAGAACTGTAACTCCCCCTCACATTTCAGACAAATGCGTCCGTAAAACATTATTCCACTCCCATCCCAATCCCCCCATTCATACCTCATGGGCGCCAAATCACCTTCTCCCCGGAAGCTCCCTTCTCCCGAGCTGCGAAACCTCAACCCCTCCTCCATGGCGCCCCCACCGCGCCAATTTCACAGCCGCCCTCCTCCCTAACGCCGGAGACGCTGTCCATTTGCCGTCGTGCATTGGGTCGTATGCCTCTTACTCCGTGCTACTGGAGCTGCCTCGACGACGGCCGCATGAACCGTACCGGAGCCGATTGACCCTCGCCATTGTTCACGGCGCCGAAGCGGCTCCAACTTCGGATCCGTCCAGAGTCCCAGCACTGCTTCCCCGTAGCCGTCGACCATCGCGACATCGTTGTTTCCCTGCCGCCGGTGGCCACCGCAACCGCGCCGTCCTCACCGACTCGGCAGCTAGACCTGCCTACGTCACCATGCCGCTAGATAGGTCGCACCCTCATCTCAAATCACTTTATTTCGGAGTCAGTTGTCTGAATTTTTATTCTGGGCCAATCGATTCCCAATGGGAAGCAGCACCCCTCGAGGCGGCAGAGCTCCTAGGCTGCCGGTTGGCTGGTGTCTAACATAAGGGTGCAGGGCCGCAAGTTCACCGCGGAAACAGCGCTTAGATGGCTATCTTAGAGTTGCGTGGGTTCAAGGTACTGCCGCCGCCGGATCTGGATGACGGGGAGTCTTTATAGATTGGCCTGGGGGCGGCGCAACCACGACAGTGCGGTGGGGTGGGGAGCGGGGTTTTGGCCGGGGCCACGGACGGCGGAGGCAAGCTGCTCTGCCGTTGGTCGCTATCTCTTCGGGGAAGATTCCTAACAGTGTCAGCCGGGAGGCACAAGACGGCCATCAAGCCATCTGGCGTAGATCGGACAGTACCAAAATAAAATAAAATCGCGTGACCCCAATTTAGTCTCAGTCAACAGACGTGTGACCACTCTCGTACCTTGCTGTTGATCTCTTAGTGTATTTCTTCATATCAAAGAGATGTGTCGTTCTTAACATTATGCGTTATCTGCATCTTCAGACACACCGTCTTCCGACTCACCGCAGCTGCTCCCACAAGGGAAGCATACACCAGAAGGGAGCTATAGTCCCCACTCAACAGTTCCCTGCATCGAATGCGCGTGCCCGACATGGACAGCCACAACAACTGCAGGGCCATCGACAAGTCAGCACATGATGCTCACTCCTATGGATGGCGGCCAGATAGGTTGTACCCTCATCTTACTTGTGTGCAACATTTATGGCTTTGTTATTCATCTAAGCATGGAAAATATATTATCACATTTCACTGTATATTCATGCTGATCTCTTACGGGTCTTGTTCAGGAGTTAACGCTGTTCCATAGTTCAACTAAGATATTTGTTCTTTAGGTAACACCGTTCCATAGCTATCATCCATCAGCCAATGCTATCCCACAGGCTGGTGATTATAGTATTATACCACTTCTAGTATTACCTATGTTGTTCTTTAATACTTTTGTGTGCCATCTAGTTAATCTCGAGTACAAACGATACATATTCTGTAGCTTTCATCTCCGTTCTCCCTTTAGTTTTTGAGACCTGTTGCTGCTAGTTAACCCCAGTCCTACTATTTATGTTGTCTCCTACATGCACACATTACATAAATCTAACTACTAGTTGTCTTCCATGCATGTCAGATATAATTGCACACACTGATATATCCACAAGAACCTCATGGAGCAATGTAAAGGC
Organism: Triticum aestivum; assembly: GCF_018294505.1. Classification (NCBI taxonomy): domain Eukaryota; kingdom Viridiplantae; phylum Streptophyta; class Magnoliopsida; order Poales; family Poaceae; genus Triticum; species Triticum aestivum. The sequence continues at coordinate 331,455,795 of NC_057802.1, read as the reverse complement.
CAATAAACTTGATGTCAATGATACCCAATATGATGGAACATGTAAAGGCAGTTCTTCAGAAGACTTGCAAAAAGATGTTGAATCCTCTTCACCCCACAAGGTCCTTGCTCTATCGCAATGCCATCTGCTTAATTTGGACATCATGCTTCTGAATATCTTATGCATTGTTATTCATCAGTATGTACTTCATCTATCTACCATACCATGTTTTTTACATTGAAGTGCTGTTCTAGTGCTCTGTTGCAATGCCATCTTAGTTTCCCAATCATACACGTGTATGTTGCCTTAGTTTTTTCTGTACGTATTCCGCTAGCATAAAGTTTTACATTCAACTAGTGCTTTTTTTTACTGTGTTTTCCTATCGTATCCCTAGCTCTTACACCATACTCCCTCCGTCTGGATTACATGTTGCCGAAATGGATAAAAAAGGATGTATCTAGAACTGAAATACGCCTAGACCCATCCATTTTTTTCCGGATGGAGGGAATACATGTCAATATGTCATGCCTTTCTATTCTTTAGTACCTATTCCATCTCTCTGTTGTAGCATGTTTTATAATTGAAGCACCATTCTTCTATACAAGGCATGCAAGGGGAAGACGACTATGTTAGAATCTGAAGGGTTACAAACCAGGTCTTTGCAAAAGATCCAAACGCCAGGAGATAATAAACCAACTCCAGTTTTTATAGATACTGCTCCAGCACAGAGAAACCCAACTCCTACTGATAATAAGCAAATTCCAGTGGCCAAAGGACTAGTCCGCTCCATTCCAGCAAAAATATGTCAACTCCATTGTAAGAAGCGTGTGCGTATCCTTGCATCATGAAATTTTATAGCATGCTGATCATATTTTCTACATGTTTCTTACCCATCTATCTTTTAGAAAATAAGCTTAAGAGATAGAAGAATTTCTGCACTGGTATCGTCTGTGAGGAAAGATTCTTGCAGGAATTCTCTGTACTCCAATGCAAATGTAAGTACCTGTTGTATATCACTATATTTTTACATCAGCATGTATTTTGTTAATCAGCGTGAATCCAACCTTTGTCTGATCTAAAGTTTGTTGTAGCAAAATGTTAAAGGCGCCTATGTTGATTTTTGTAAAGAAAACTGCCTGGTAGTTTTGCATACTGAGTTGCATGAGTGTACTATCTCATATCATGCACATTACTGAATTGTAGTGTTGCTCTGGTTGCCCATTCATTCATTGTGTCAATGTTGCTTTCGTATTACCTTACCTGGCTGATGATAGCTATGCCATATTGTGTTAATTTGGTGTTGGCTAGTTGCCCAAACGTTCGTTGTGCCAATGTTGCTTTCCTATTATCTGACTTGGCCAATGATAGCAATGCTAGTGTCTTAATTTGGTGCAGGCTGCCGAAGATAAGAAGACAAACTAAAACAACAAGGCAACCCCATTGTTTCTTTCCAATAAATCTAGGCCAGGTAATATGCCAATAACTCATGATTAATCTGTTTGGTCCCCCTCCTAATTTATGTTATGATGCAGTGGTCGAGACACTCTCCACTATCAATAATACAAGCCTGCCAAAATCGCCATCTGAATCTGTTCAGTATCCTCTGTCTCGAATGCAATGAAAAAAATGTATGTTTGTGAACCAATTAATGGCTGAAGGAATGATGGAAATGGTGGAGGAATCAGAGGTGCAGAGTCGTGCGACACAACAACTGATCAATGTTTTTAGAGAAAGTGTAGCAAAGCAGCAAGAACTTGCCCACATGCTTATGGGCGTCATCCGTGCTGAGGTTGCAGATTGTGACGCTGTAGATCGTTAGGTTCTGTTCATTTATTTGCACTGGCATCAATCTTTGATTGCCTAGTGGATGTAATTTCCTGTAATATATGCTGGATGTGCAACATTTTCCCTGTATGCCGTACCTTTGCTTGATCGGTTTTGGTCCTGTGCATAATTGCTCGTCGTAATGGGCTCAAATTATCTAATTTGGCCTAAAGACATGTACGAACTTTAGTGGGCCCATTAAGTTAATGGGCCGTTACGAGGCCGAAAGTTAATGGTCGGCCCTCTTAACTCCCGGGTCGTTAACAGGCTGACATCGAAGCGGGCAACAGGTGGGCCCAATTGATTTCACGGGCCGTTAACAGGCCGTTACTAAGTTCGGGCTACATATGGCCCAACTATACTGTGGGCCTTCAGCAGGCCGAAAGAGACAGCGGGCTTGTACTGGACCATGTAGAGCATGGGCCGCTAAGAGGCCGAAAGTCAGGTCATATTGTAAATGGCCCAACTGTGTTGTGGGCCTTTAGCAGGCCAAAAGAGAAACCGGGCTGGTATTGGACCATGAAAGGCATGGGCCGTTAAAAGGCCAAAACTCAGGTCCGACTACAAATGGCCCAACTCATTTATGGTCCGTTAACAGGCTGAAAGGCACATAGGGCGGGGAATTGGCCCAACACTTAAATGGGTCGCTAAAAGGCCAAAACTCAGGTCCGACTACAAATGGCCCAACAGATATATGGGCCGTCACCAGGCTGAAAGACACATCGGGCCGGAAATTGGCCCAACACTTAAATGGGTCGCTAAAAGGCCGAAACTCAGGTCCGACTACAAATGGCCCAACTGCTTTATGGGCCGTCAACAGGCTGAAAGACACACCGGGCCGGAAATTAGCCCAATATTTAAATGGGTCGCTAAAAGGCCGAAAGATGTACATCGTGAAAATTGGCCCATCCACTGAATGGGCCATTAACAAGATGAAATCTCATCGGGCCGATATTGAGCCCAAATATATAGCGGGCTGTTAACGGGCTCGAACTGACGATGTGCTGCAATGGTGTCAAATCTTTAACGGGCCGTTGATGGGCCGAATTGGCACATCTCGTATGGGCCGTGGGCTTAAATGGACCTGACACAAGTAGGCCTTATATGGGCCGGCCTGCTATTTTTTACTGGGCCGGCCTTTTTCACCGGAATGGGCCACTGTTGGGCCGTGCCATGTGTCGACCTATCATAGGCGCCTCCTATCCAATGAGTGGATGGCATCTATCCCAACGGTGAGGCAACACGTGTTTCCTCCGACCAATGATGATTTTACACGTGGAAAATCCCCATTGGTCCGGGCTGTTAACGGGTTATCGGATCCAAAACCGGACCCGATAGCTTAACGGCGTTCCGTTACGGTGGATGCCACGTGTTGGTCACCCTTGACGAAAGCACTTCTGTGACGCGCGATTTATCGTCATGGAAGTGGACACTTCCGTGATGATAATTTTGGTAATGTCATGGAACACTTCTACGACAGCACAGGTATGACTATCTTGATTCTATCATAAATTTGTCATGGATGTACATGCATGACAGAAAACGTGACCTACTGTGACAAACACGTATCATCACGGAAGTGTCTTTTTTTTGTAGTGTTTTACGTGGCTGCTATGGGCTTCTAGCAAGAACCATTCTTACCTATGAATCAAAACCACAACGATTTTTCGTCAAGTGTGCTGTTTTAACCTTCAACAAGGACCGGGCGTAGTCAAACTCGATTCAACTAAAGTTGGAGAAACATACACCCACTAGCCACCTGTGTGTGAATCACGGCGGTAGAACCAGTCTCATGAACGCGGTCATGTAATGTCGGTCTGGGCCGCTTCATCCAACAATACCGCCGAATCAAAGTATGACATGCTGGTAAGCAATATGACTATTATCGCCCACAACTCATTGTGTTCTACTCGTGCATATAACATCTACGCATAGACCTGGCTCGGATGCCATTGTTGGGGAACGTAATATTTCAAAAAAATTGCCTACGATCACACAAGATCTATCTAGGAGAAGCATAGCAACGAGCGGGGAGAGTGTGTCCACGTACCATCACATCATTCTCTAATGATGTGATCCTGTTCATCAAATGACAACACATGTCTATGGTCATGAAACATAACCATCTTTAATTAACGAGCTAGGCAAGTAGAGGCATACTAGGGACACTCTGTTTTGTCTATGAATTCACACATGTACTAAGTTTTCGGTTAATACAATTCTAGCATGAATAATAAACATTTATCATGATATAAGGAAATATAAATAGCAACTTTATTATTGCCTATAGGGCATATTTCCTTCAGATCATGTATATTGGCATTACGTTCGTGACAAGTAGACCGACTTCTGCCAGCATCTACTACTATTACTCCACCCATCGACCGCTATCCAGCATGCATCTATGGTATTAAGTTCATAAAGAGTAGAGTAATACTTTAAGTAAGATGGCATAATGTAGACAAAATAAGATCAACTAATATGACCGAACCCCATCATTTTACCTTAGTAGCAACAATACAAATATGTCGCTCCCCTTCTGTCACAAAGTGAGGATGCTGCAAGATTGAACCTACTACTACGCACCACTTCCACTAAAGATCTAATCATTAACTTGACCAAAGATAACTCAGATGGGAAAGCATTACATACTTATAACGATCACACCTAATAAAGTTCAGAAATATAACTCAATTATTTTCAATGAATAATCTAATCATAAACCCACAATTCATCGGATCCCAACAAACACACCGCACAAAAGGATTACATCATATCGATCTCTAAAGAGAACATTGTATTGAAGATCATAACGAAAGAGAGAGAGTGAGAGAGAGACATCTAGCTAATCATTATGGACCCATAGGTCATGTGGGGAACTACTCACACATCATCGGAGGTGCAGGAAGGTTGATGTAAAAGCCCTCTGTGATCGATTTCCCTCCGGTAGAGTACCAGCGGAAAGCCTCCAGATGAGATAGCGGAAGAAACGAGGCTTGCAATGGAGAAATAATTGTTTTGGGTCTCGCTCTGGTGGTGTCTATAATTTAGGGATTTATGGAAGTGGAATCAGGTCAATCAGAGTTATGAAGGGCCCACAAGCTCAGGTGGCCCCCTGGTGGCGCGTCGTGTGAGCTTGTGGCCCACTCGTACATCTTCTGGCCTCCTCCCGAATCTTCTAGTGTCTGGTCTAGAAAAAATCACCGTAAAGTTTCATCGTGTTTGGACTTGGTATTGATTTTCTGTGAAACAATAAAATAAGAAAAAACTAGCACTAGCACTGGGCACTAGATTAATATGTTAGTTCCCAAAAATGATATAAAATTGCATATAAAGCATATTAAATTGATAATATAATAGTGTGAAACAATTAAAAATTGTAGATACGTTGGAGACGTATCAGCATCCCCAAGCTCAATTCCTGCTCGTCGTTGAGTAGGTAAATGATAAAAACATAATTTTTTTATGTTGAATGCTACCTAGCATGTCTTATCATGTAATCCTTTCGTGGTATGAATATTGAGAAACGTTGAAGTATAATAATATCCATGAATACTAGAACATAATCATTACTTTTCAAAATATATGATGCTCAACGAATGTTATCCCTACTCATTGAATTATGTAAGCATGGCATGACTCCGTCTTCCTAACATAAGTACAAATCATGAGCACCTCGGTGTCAAACCAAGCAATTGTATCATTCTTTTTCTCGCTTCAACATTTTTAACTTCACTCAATACATGAGCATGAGTCGTGGACTTAGCATTATGGGTGGAATAGAATATGTTGGTAGAGGTATATAAGGGAAGAAAAAAGTGGAGAAAGTCTCGCATCAACTCTGCGGATTGTTAGGAAATGGAGAACCTTCCAATCAATATCGATGTGAGGAGTAGGGATTGACATGCAACGGATGCACTAGAGCTATAAGTGTATGAAAGCTCACTACTGAAACTAAGTGGGTGTGCATCCAACTTGCTTGCTCATGTAGACCCCGGGCATTTGAGAAAGCCTGTAATCGGACTATACAAGAAAAGTTCTATAGTGTAAAATTTCCCACTAGTATATGAAAATGAAAAATCATGGAAACTCTCTTACACCACCATCGCAGTTGCTTGCTCTAACTTGGCAGCATGATATGTGGTTGCATGTTGCATATAGTGTCTAGATTGTAATTCTTCCAATCTAGTTAAATTGCATGTGCTATTCTGCTTAGTTTATACATTATACCTGTTAATGTGACATGTCTTCCTGCTTTTGGTACATAGTATATTTGTCTATTAAGCATGTCCTACATAAAACAACTATTTGTTGTATCCCGCGTCAATCAATTATGACGAGACACCTTTAGTATATGCAGAGTGATACTGGTTGCTGATACGTCTCCAACGTATCTACTTTTCATCATGCTTTTTCTCTTGTTTTGGACTCTAATTTGCATGATTTGAATGAAACCAACCCCGGACTGACGCTGTTTCAGCAGAACTACCATGATGTTGTTTTTGTGCAGAAATAAAAGTTCTCGGAATGGAACGAAACTTCGCGAGGAATTTTTATATAATATATAAGAATTTCTGGAGCCAAGACCTACCAGAGAGTGGCCCCTGGGTGGGCCCAACCCACCAGGGCACGCCCCCTCTTCTGGCGCCCAGGTGGGTTGTCCCCACCTGGTGGCCCCGCAGACCCTGAAACCGATGCTATAAAATCCTATTTTTCCAGAAAAAAATTAGGAAGAAAGAATTATCACAATCCACGAGATAGAGCCGCCGTCACCTCATGTTCTTCATCGGGAGGCCAAATCTGGAGTCCGTTTGGGGCTCTGGAGGGGGGATCTTCGTTCTTCGTCATCACCAACCCATCTCCATTGCCAATTCCATGATGCTCCCCACCGGGAGTGAGTAATTCCTTCATAGGCTCGCTGGTCGGTGAGGAGTTGGATGAGATTCATCATGTAATCGATTTAGTTTTGTTAGGGCTTGATCCCTAGTATCCACTATGTTCTTAGATTGATGTTGCTATGACTTTGCTATGCTTAATGCTTGTCACTTTGGGCCCGGGTGCCATGAACTCAGATCTAAACCGTTTATGTTATCATCATTATATCCATGTTTTAGATCCGGTCTTGCAAGTTATAGTCACCTACTACGTGTTATGATCGAGCAACCCCGGAGTGACAACAACCGGGCCCACTCCCGGTAAGGACCATAGTTTGAGGAGTTCATGTATTCACTATGTGTTAATGCTTTGTTCTGGTTCTCTATTAAAAGGAGGCCTTAATATCCCTTAGTTTCCAATATGGACCCCGCTGCCACGGGAGGGTAGGACAAAATATGTCATGCAAGTTCTTTTACAAGCATGTATGACTATTTACGGAATACATGCCTACATTATATCGATGAACTGGAGCTAGTGCCGTATCGCCCTAGGTTATAACTGTCACATGATGAATATCGTCCAACAAGTCACAGATCCAATGCCTACGAATTTATCTTATATTGTTTCTGCTAAGTTACTACTGCTATCATCACTGTTTCACTTGCTACAAAATTACTGCTATCACTGTTACCGCTACCGTTGCTACTATCACTACTATCAAAAATATCAAACTACTTTGCTACTGATCACTTTGCTGCAGATAATTAATCTCTAGGTGTGGTTGAATTGACAACTCAGCCGCTAATACCTTCAAATATTCTTTGGCTCCCCTTGTGTCGAATCTATAAATTTGGGTTGAATACTCTACCGACGAAAACTGTTGCGATCCCCTATACTTGTGGGTTATCAAGACCTTTTTCTGGCGCCGTTGCCGGGGAGCATAGCTATATTTGTTGGGTTACTTGGGATTATTATCAATTTATCACTATGAAGAATCTGAAGGATCCTAAGACTAAGATATTTCCCTCAAGGACGAGGGGAGGTAAGGAACTGCCATCTAGTTCTGCTTTAGATTCACCTTCTGTTATGAGTAAACTTGCAACACCACCACATGCTATCAATTCTAATATGTCGCAAGTTATTGATGATGCTACTTCTGCTTTGGATAATGCTTATGATGATGCTAGTACCTTGCTTGATAATGATGATGTGCCACTTGGTGATTTTCTTGAAGCACAAATTGCTAGAGTAATACAACATGATGTTGTTGAATCTAATGATGAGCTTGAAACTGAAACTCCTGAAACACCTGCTAGAACTAGCCTTCCTAGATATGAATTACCTAAGGTACCGGAAGGTTATGTTATGAATGAGGAGACAACTAGAGATATTCTTGCTTGTAAGGATAGAGATGATCTAGAGAAATTATTATGCATGTATAAAGAAAAATCTCTGAATGCTAGGATGAAATGTGATCGTAAGTTTGCTACTTCACCTATCTTTATTGATGACAAGGATTATGAATTCTCTGTCGACCCATAGTTAATTACTTTGGTTGAATCTGGTCCTTTCCATTGTTATGAAACTGAAACTGTTGTGGCACATTGCTACCTCTTGAGCATGCGTTGGTTTTCCCTTGAAGAGGAAAGGGTGATGCAGCAAAGTAGCGTAAGTATTTCCCTCAGTTTTTGAGAACCAAGGTATCAATCCAGTAGGAGACTACACGCAAGTCGCCTCATACCTACACAAACAAATAAGAACCTTGCAACCAACGCGATAAAGGGGTTGTCAATCCCTTCACGACCACTTGCAAAAGTGAGATCTGATAAAGATAATAAGATAAATATTTTCGGTATTTTTTATGATAAAGATTGAAAGTAAAGATTGCAAAGTAAAATAGATTGGAAACTTATATGATAGAGAATAGACCCGGGGGCCATAGGTTTCACTAGTGGCTTCTCTCAAGATAGCATAAGTATTATGGTGGGTGAACAAATTACTGTCAAGCAATTGATAGAATAGTGCATAATTATGAGAATATCTTGGCATGATCATGTATATAGGCATCACATCCGTGACAAGTAGACCGAAACGATTCTGCATCTACTACTATTACTCCACACATCGACCGCTATCCAGCATGCATCTAGAGTATTAAGTTCATAAGAACAGAGTAACGCATTAGGGAAGATGACATGATGTAGAGGGAACTCAAGCAATATGATATAAACCCCATCTTTTTATCCTCGATGGCAACAATACAATACGTGTCGTTTCCCCTGCTGTCACTGGGATCGAGCAACGCAAGATTGAACCCAAAGCTAAGCACTTCTCCCATTGCAAGAAAGATCAATCTAGTAGGCCAAACCAAACTGATAATTTGAGAGACTTGCAAAGATATTAAATCATACATAAAAGAATTCAGAGGAGATTCAAATATTGTTCATAGATAATCTTGATCATAAACCCACAATTCATCGGATCTCGACAAACACACCGCAAAAAGAGTTACATCGAATAGATCTCCAAGAAGATCAAGGAGAACTTTGTATTGAGATCCAAAAAGAGATAAGAAGCCATCTAGCTAATAACTATGGACCCGAAGGTCTGTGGTAAACTACTCACACATCATCGGAGAGGCTATGGTGTTGATGTAGAAGCCCTCCGTGTTCGATTCCCCCTCCGGCGAAGCACCGAAAAAGGCCCCAAGATGGGATCTCATGGGTACAGAAGGTTGCGGCGGTGGAAATAGGGTTTCGTGGTGCTCCTGGATGTTTTCGGGGTATATGGATATATATATATATATAGGAGGAAGAAGTAGGTCGGTGGAGCTGTGAGGGGCCCACGAGGGTGGGGGCGCGCCTCCCTGCCTCGTGGTCTCCTCGCTTCTTTCTTGATGTCCACTCCAAGTCCCCTGGATCACGTTTGTTCCAAAAATAACTCTCCCGAATGTTTCATTCCGTTTGGACTCTGTTTTATATTCCTTTTCTATGAAACACTGAAATAGGCAAAAAACAGCAATTTGCACTGGGCCTTCGGTTAATAGGTTAGTCCCAAAAATAATATAAAGGTGCTTAGTAAAGCCCATTAAACATCCAAAACAGATAATATAATAGCATGGAACAATCTAAAATTATAGATACATTGGGGACCTATCAAGCATCCCCAAGCTTAATTCCTGCTCGTCCTCAAGTAGGTAAATGATAAAAAAACAGAATTTTTGATGTGGAATGCTAGCTAGCATAATTTTCAATGTAATTTTCTTTATTGTGGCATGAATGTTCAGATCCGAAAGATTCAAGATAAAAGTTTAATATTGACATAAAAATAATAACCAACATGGCCAAAGAAAGTTCATCCCTACAAAATCATATAGTTTGGTCATGCTCCATTTTTGTCACACAAGAATGCTCTCATCATGCACAACCCCGATGACAAGCCAAGCAATTGTTTCATACTTTAGTAATCTCAAACTTTTTCAACCTTCACGCAATACATGAGCGTGAGCCATGAATATAGCACTATGGGTGGAATGGAGTATAATGATGGGGGTTATGTGGAGAAGACAAAAAAGGAGAAAGTCTCACATTGACGCGGCTAATCAACGGGCTAGGGAGATGCCCATCAATTGATGTCAATGCAAGGAGTAGGGATTGGCATGCAACGGATGCACTAGAGCTATAAATGTATGAAAGCTCAACAAAAGAAACTAAGTGGGTGTGCATCCAACTTGCTTGCTCACGAAGACCTAGGGCATTTGAGGAAGCCCATTGTTGGAATATACAAGCCAAGTTCTATAATGAAAAATTCCCACTAGTATATGAAAGTGATAAAACAAGAGACTCTCTATCATAAAGATCATGGTGGTACTTTGAAGCACAAGTGTGGAAAAAAGGATAGTAGCATTGTCCCTTTTTATTTATTTTCTCTCTTTTTTGGGGCCTTTTTTTGGTCTTTCCTTTTTTTCTCTTTTTTTGGGACAATGCTCTATTTATGATGATCATCACACTTCTATTTATTTACAACTCAATGATTACAACTCGATACTAGAACAAAATATGACTCTATATGAATGCCTCCGGCGGTGTACTGGGATGGGCAATGAATCAAGAGTGACATGTATGATAAATTATGCATGGTGGCTTTGCCACAAATACGCTGTCAACTACATGATCATGCAATGCAATATGATAATGATGAAGCGTGTCATAATAAATGAAACGGTGGAAAGTTGCATGTCAATATATCTTGGAATGGCTATGGAAATGCCATAATAGGTAGGTATGGTGGGTGTTTTGAGGAAGATATAAGGAGGTTTATGTGTGATAGAGCGTATCATATCACGGGGTTTGGATGCACCAGCGAAGTTTGCACCAACTCTCAAGGTGAGAAAGGGCAATGCACGGTACCGAAGAGGCTAGCAATGATGGAAAGGTGAGAGTGCGTATAATCCATGGACTCAACATTAGTCATAAAGAACTCACACACTTATTGCAAAAATCTACAAGTCATCAAAAACCAAGCACTACGCGCATGCTCCTAGGGGGATAGATTGGTAGGAAAAGACCATCGCTCGTCCCCGACCGGCACTCATAAGGATGACAATCAAAGAACACCTCATGCTTCAAATTTGTTACATAACGATTACCATACGTGCATGCTACGGGACTTGCAAACTTCAACACAAGTATTTCTCAAATTCACAACTACTCAACTAGAACGACTCTAATATTACCATCTCCATATCTCAAAACAATCATCAAGTATGAAACTTCTCATAGTATTCAATGCACTTTTTATGAAAGTTTTTATTATATCCATCTTGGATGCCTATCATATTAGGACTAATTTTATAGCCAAAAGCAAACTACCATGCTGTTCTAAAGGACTCCCAAAATAATATAAGTGAAGCATGAGAGATCAATAATTTCTGTAAAATAAAACCACCACCGTGCTCTAAAAGGATATAAGCGAAGCACTAGAGCAAAATTATCTAGCTCAAAAGATATAAGTGAAGCACATAGAGTATTCTAATAAATTCTGATTCATGTGTGTCTCTCCCAAAAGGTGTGTACAGCAAGGATTATTGTGGTAAAATAAAAAGCAAAGACTCAAATCATACAAGACGCTCCAAGCAAAACACATATCACGTGGTGAATAAAAATATAGCATCAAGTAAAGTTACCGATGGACGAAGACGAAAGAGGGGATGCCTTCCGGGGCATCCCCAAGCTTAGGCTTTTGGTTGTCCTTGAATTTTACCTTAGGGTGCCTTGGGCATCCCCAAGCTTAGGCTCTTGCCACTCCTTATTCCATAATCCATCAAATCTTTACCCAAAACTTGAAAACTTCACAACACAAAACTCAACAGAAAATCTCATGAGCTCCGTTAGCAAAATAAAACAAACCACCACTTTAATGTACTGTAATGAACTCATTATTTATTTATATTGGCGTTAAACCTACTGTATTCCAACTTCTCTATGGTTCATAACCTCTGATACTAGCCATAGATTCATCAAAATAAGAAAACAACACACGAAAAACAGAATCTGTCAATAACAGAACAGTCTGTAGTAATCTGTATCTAACGCAAACTTCTGTAACTCAGAAAATCTACCAAAATAGGAAGACCTAGATAATTTGTTTATTGATATACTGCAAGTGGAATCAGTATTTTATCACGTTCTGGTGAGTTTTAACAATTGTTTTCGTGAGCAGAAAGTTTCTGACTTTTTCAGCAAGATCAAATAACTATCATCCAAGAAGATCCTATAGGTTTTACTTGGCACAAACACTAATTAAAACATAAAACCACATATAACCAGAGGCTAGATCAAATATTTATTACTAAATAGAACCAAAAAGCAAGGAACAAAAATAAAATTGGGTTGCCTCCCAACAAGCGCTATCGTTTAACGCCCCTAGCTAGGCATAAAAACAAGGATAGATCTAGGTATCATCCTCTTTGGTATGCAATCCGTAAGTGGCTCTCATAATAGATTCATAAGGCAATTTAATTTTATTTCTAGTAAAGTGTTCCATGCCCTTCCTTAATGGAAATTGAAATCTAATATTCCCCTCCTTCATATCAATAATTGCACCAATCGTTCTAAGGGAAGGTCTACCAAGAATAATAGGACATGTAGGATTGCAATCTATATCAAGAACAATAAAATCTACGGACACATAATTCCTATTTGCAACAATAAGAACATCATTAATTCTTTCCATAGGTTTCTTAATGGTGGAATCCGAAAGATGCAAGTTTAAAGAACAATCATCAAATTCACGGAAACCTAACACATCACACAAAGTTTTTGGAATCGTGGAAACACTAGCACCCAAATCACACAAAGCATAGCATTCATGGTATTTAATTTTAATTTTAATAGTAGGTTCCCATTCATCATAAAGTTTTCTAGGGTTAGAAACTTTTAATTCAAGCTTTTCCTCATAAGATTGCATTAAAGCATCAACGATATGTTTAGTAAAAGCTTTATTTTGACTATAAGCATGAGGAGAATTTAGCACGGATTGCAACAAGGAAATACAATCTATTAAAGAACAATTATCATAATTAAATTCCTTGAAATCCAAAATAGTGGGTTCATTGCTATGTAAAGTTTTGACCTCTTCAATCCCACTTTTACCAATTTTTTCATCAAGATCTAAAAACTCCGAATCATTGGGACGCTGAAAGGATCGATATAGTTGACTAGAGGGGGGGTGGGTGAATAGGCAACTAACAATTTTTAGCGTTTCTTTACCAATTTAAACTTTGCATCAAAGTAGGTTGTCTAGATATGCAACTAGGTGAGCAACCTATATGATGCAACAACAATAAGTACACAAGCAAGCTAAGGATACAACACAAATAAGCTTGCACAAGTAAAGGCACGAGATAACCAAGAGTGGAGCCGGTGAAGACGAGGATGTGTTACCAAAGTTCCTTCCTTTTGAGGGGAAGTACGTCTCCGTTAGAGCGGTGTGGAGGCACAATGCTCCCCAAGAAGCCACTAGGGCCACCGTATTCTCCTCACGCCCTCACACAATGCGAGATGCCGTGATTCCACTATTGGTGCCCTTGGAGGCGGTGACCGAATCTTTACAAACAAGGTTGGGGCTCTCTCCACAACCGAATTGGAGGCTCCCAACGAAACCACGGAGCTTCACCACAATGGAATATAGCTCCGAGGTGACCTCAATCGTCTAGGGTGCTCAAACACCCAAGAGTAACAAGATCCGCAAGGGATGAGTGAGGGGAATCAAATTCTCTTGGTGGAAGTGTAGATCTGGGCCTTCTCAACCAATCCCTAGAAAATCAACAAGTTTGATTGGCTAGGGAGAGAGATCGGGCGAAAATGAGCTTTGGAGCAACAATGGAGCTTGGGGAAAAAGAGGTAGGTCAACTTGGAGAAGAAGACCTCCTTTTATAAGGGGGAGACAAACCAACCGTTACCCTCACTCAGCCCCGCACAGGGCGGTACTACCGCTGGGGTGGGCGGTACTACTGCTGTGGCCAGTGGTACTACCGTCCCACCTCGCGGTACTGCCGCGCAGTTAGAAGGGAGCGAGAAGCAGAGCAGGACCTGGACCCAAGGCGGTACTAGCACGGTGGTAAGGGCGGTACTACCGCCTATGAGCGGTACTACCACCCCTACTGCCGCAGCTAGTGCCGTAAAACCCGACACGAAAGAAGAACCCTCGAGTATAGGCGGTAGGAGCACGGAGCCGCAGCGGTACTACCGCTGGGGTTCGCGGTACTACTGCTGGGACCAGACCTCAGGGAGGAGGCAGCAAGGGAGCCTTCAACGGAATGGAAAAGCTCATAGGGTGCAAAAGGGGTGTGTACGTGTTGATTCCACCCTAGCCTAACCAATGCGGACCCCCTCTTGATAGTACGGTGACTCCTACGACACAAGTCCACCAAAACTGAATCGAAAGGGCTACACCGTCTTTGCTTCAAGCTCCGAGGGGAGGAAATCATCTCGTGCCAAAGGATGAATCTATGAAATACTCAACGCACATGATTAGTCCGCAAATATGTTGTCATCAATCACCAAAACTACTTAGAGAGAAACATGCCTTAACAATCTCCCCCTTTTTGGTGGATTGATGACAACACGGGATTTGCACAAAAAGGTAAGACAAGAAAGTAGATGAACCCCAGAACTACAAAATATAGACGGAGCTCCCCATGAATGTGTGCACCTAAGAAGAGGAGACAAAGTATAGCAAAGCACATACATTGGGATCAAAACTCCCCCTATATTTTATAGTCTGACAACATAAGCAACGGGTAATGGAACATATAGAGCTAGGAAGCATAAGGTAATTGACAAACTAGATAATACAAGGATAAGGAAGCATATGTCTCACACCATATGAAAGGGTACCGGTTCTCATAAACATAAACCAAACAAGTGCCAAACACGAGAAAAGAGTTTGCGAGAAAGACAGGCAAGGCAAACACGCCACACAAACACACGCTCGCAACTCGACAACGACAAATCCCTAAGCTCTCTCCCCCTTTGGCATCGAGACACCAAAAAGGCAAAGAGCGTGCTATGGCTCCAGGTGATAGCAAACTGAGGGGCTCTATCATCACATCCCGGCGGGATCGTCTGCACTGCCATCCTCAGTCGCAAACTGCTCGGTGTATGAATTGGTCCACGGACAGTGCTGCTGAATCCACTCCTCCTCATCAGTGATCTTGCCCTCAGATCCACTGGCAACGGTCGCACCCAATTGACGCATGAGCTCCTTGTGCCGACTCCTGGCCTGCTTCTCAGCCACATGAGTCATGTACTGACCATGAGACTCCATGCATAAGAGTTTCTTCATCTTGCGCTTGAGCTTCTTTGAGCAAGAGGGCTCTACTCCAGAAGGCTCATAGTCATCGTCATCATCGGCATCAGCCTCGGTCTCCATGTCAGCAGCTCCAGGCGGAACGCCAGAACTCGGAGCAGAGGTGCCCCAGACGCTTGATCTCATGAGAAACAAGATCCCCAGTCTCCAACAACACCTTAGGATAAACACGCTCCCAGGCCTTCTCAATGAGCAACATGATAAACGGTCCATAGATAGGGCACTTTCTCTCAGAGATGGCGGAAACCAACTCAGACCACATGACATGAGAGATATCCAAGGACTCTCCAGAGTTTTCTTCCTTCTCATGCTGACAGAAAAGAAGCATATGCACAAGGAAAGAGTGTACCATATCCAAGTTGCCAATGCGAGGGAAGAGAGTCTCCCTGAAGATGCGATGGAGAATGTCTAGAAATGCAGGCAGCTCATAGGTCTCCTTCTGAGTCACTGGGTGAGTCTTCAAGGTACAATATGGCCAGAGAGATTGTTTGTGAGTGGAAGTTGCATTGCGGTGAGGGCGAAAGCCAACTGGGTTCTCAAGACCGTGATCCTCAACTTCAGGAAGCTCCATGAAGGCCTTCCACTTGACAGAAAGTAGCCTGCCATTTGTCATCCAAGTCAGAGTCCTGTCCTCATTTGTGCCAAGATGGACGGTGGCATAAAACTGAGCCACCAAATCTGCATCAAAGTCCTTGTTGAACTGCATGATCCTGAGGATGTTCAACTGAGAGCACATCTGAAGAGCCTCCCCAAAGTAGACAGGATCCTTTTCCATAAAGTCAACATCGATGGAGCGAACAGCACCAAAAAGATTCTTCTTGGATTTGATCACCTCAAAGTAGATGGCATACTGAAAAGGATCAAGACGGAGAAACGGCGGTTCCCTACTGCCGTGGTCAAATCCAAGTCAACATCGTTTATCCAAGTCAACGTCTTGTTGCCTTCTAGGATGTGTAGTACCGCTCAAGATCCTTCCTTTTGAGGGGAAACGTCGTGGAAAAGGATCTTGTCTACTTTGGGTAGTACCGCTCAAGACGGGGAAACGACGGTTCCCTACTGCCGTGGTCAAATCCGGTACTACCGAAATGCCAAATTCAAAATACTCCTACCAATTATCAATCCAAATAGTCTAGTCGCCTTCTCCAACCTACTCAAGCCTAGATTTAGCCAAAAATGAGAGATGCAACAACTATTGCCCCTAAGACACTAGATCTGAAATCTAGACAAGAGGAGAAGAGGAACGGGGGCAATACCGACATCCATGGCAAGAAGAGGGGGTGGGATCGACTCCACCGAACGAAACGGAGAGGGACGGCTCGGAGACGGCGGCCCACCAGAGCCCTCCCGCGGCGAGTCAACGCCGGATAGACGAAGAGGAACGAGTGGGCGGTGTGAATGGGTATGGGGGAGACGAAACCTCCCCCTGCCCCGACATAACCCCCTGGTCCCGCCCCTCAACGGTAGTACCGCTTGGGTGGGCGGTAGTACCGCTTGTCAACACAAGCGGTAGTACCGCGCACCATCAGCGACAGTACCGCCCAGCAAGACTCAAAGACTAGACACCAAACGGCTAGGCTCAAAAAGAAGGGCAAACAAATGGCAAGAAGAGGGAACCAAGACACAACAACGAGAACACCAGTGAGAGGACAAGAAACACACACCTCTTCAAGAGAGGGTGGTGGCCGAGGCCACCTATGTTTGAGTCAAGAGGTATGGCACCGCGAAGATTTTAACCTTGGGCCCATGACCAAAACTCGTCTTTGAAGCACAAGTACCATCAAGAATGGCTAATGTGAAAGACTTGATCAATTTATGCATAATGGGGGGGGGAGGGATAGTTCATTGAGAGAACAAAACTCCCCCTATGTCCATGCCTACACCTAAACAAGACAACAAGTTGAGTATGGTGGGGTGTGCGAGGTTTCAAGCAACATTGCTCGAATCAATGATATTTAGCTCATGCCTTAACTCGCGAAATCTTGCTTCATCCAAAGGCTTCGTGAAAATATCTGCAAGGTTATCATGAGTGTTGACATAGTTGAGCTCGATCTCCCCTCGCCTAATGTGATCCCGGATGAAATGATACCGAATCTCAATATGCTTCGTCTTGAAGTGTTGAACCGGGTTGAGAGAAATCTTGATGGCACTTTCATTGTCACACCAAAGAGGCACTTTGTCACAAGTGACACCATAATCCTTTAAAGTTTGCCTCATCCAAAGAAGTTGTGCACAACAACTACCGGCCGCCACATACTCCGCTTCGGTGGACGAGAGAGACACACAAATTTGCTTCTTGGATGACCAACTTACCAAAGAGCAACCAAGGAATTGGCACCCTCCGGAAGTGGACTTCCTATCCACTTTGTCCCCCGCCCAATCCGAGTCCGAAAATCCTGCAAGCTTGAAGTTTGCTCCTCTTGGGTACCATAAGCCAAAGTTTGGGGTATGAGCCAAATATCGAAAGATTCGTTTGACCGTCACAAAGTGGCTTTCCTTAGGTGCGGCTTGAAACCGTGCACAAATTCCCACACTCAACATGATATCCGGTCTCGATGCACAAAGGTAAAGCAAGGAGCCAATCATGGAGCGATATACCTTTTGATCCACCGCTTTACTATTGGGATCAATGTCAAGTTGGCACTTGGTGGGCATTGGAGTGGAAGCCGGCTTGACATCACTTAGCTTGAATCTCTTTAGCATGTCTTGAGTGTATTTGGCTTGGTTGATGAAGGTTCCTTCTCTTCTTTGTTTGACTTCGAATCCAAGGAAGAACTTCAACTCTCCCATCGAAGACATCTTGAACTTAGAGGTCATGAGAGCGGAAAATTCCTCATTGAAAGCTTTGTTAGGAGAACCAAAGATAATATCATCAACATATAGTTGGCACACAAACAACTCCCCTTTGACCTTCTTAGTAAAAAGAGTGGGGTTGATTTTCCCAACTTCAAATCCACAATCTTGCAACAACTCGGTAAGGTGGTCATACCACGCACGTGGGGCTTGTTTAAGGCCATAGAGTGCCTTATCGAGTTGATACACATGATTGGGGAAGTAGGGGTCCTCGAACCCGGGGGGTTGTTTGACATATACCAACTCATTAATAGGACCATTAAGAAAAGCACTCTTCACATCCATTTGTTGCAACTTAAAGTTATGATGAGAAGCATAAGCAATCAACAAACGAATGGATTCAAGGCGAGCAACGGGAGCAAAGGTTTCACCGTAGTCGATACCCTCGACTTGGGAGTATCCTTGTGCTACCAATCTTGCCTTGTTGCGAACTATTGTCCCATGAGCATCTTGCTTGTTCTTAAATATCCACTTGGTTCCAATGACATTGTGGTTTCCCGTTGGCCTTGGCACCAATCTCCACACCTTGTTGTACTCGAAGTTGTTGAGTTCTTCATGCATGGCATTGAGCCAATCCGGATCTTCGAGCGCCTCATAGACCTTTTGGGGTTCAACACAAGAGACAAACGCATGATGTTCACAATAGTTTGCTAATTGTCTACGAGTGCTTACCCCCTTTTGAATGCTTCCAAGCACATTCTTCATAAGATGACCCTTGGTAGAGAGCTTGGATGCAATCTTGGCGGCACGACGCTCCAATTCCTCCTCAGGGGTGAGTTGAGGAGCGGTCACTTGATCATCTTAAGCATCGTCATGAGCTTGTTCTTGATCTTGAGCTTGCTCTTGATCTTGAACTTGCTCAGAGGAGAGAACTTGACCTTGGGCATCACTTGGTGATTCAACACCGTCTTGAGATTGATCTTGCCCTTGGTCTTGTTCATGATGTTGAGGGCCTTCACTTTGTTCTTCGGAAGCGTGTGGGCCTTGGGTTGGGGATGGCTTGTGACACCCAAAATTTTTATTTGGTTTTATCAAAATCTTTATTTAAATTGAAGGAGGTTATTTAAATTTTTTTAGGGACTCTCCTTCTCAAAAAAATTCTTTTATGACAAGTATTTTGTTTGGTTTCACCCAAGACTTGACCTTTGGTCTTGTAGGTTTTTCATCTTATGTTTACTAAACACAAGTGTTTTTCCTTGGGAAAGCTTTTGAAAATCTTTTCTTTTTAAAATAGCCCTATGGCTTATGGAGTGATCCTTTCCCCTTTCAAAATCTCCTCTTGCCATGACATAAGTGGAAATCCCCTCCCAAAAGCCATTCCCCCTCTTTGTGTCAAGATATACTTCAAGTCCAGCAAGTTGAACTCCCCCATGATTTTATCTCCATTTATTTCTAATCAAAAACTTTTTCTGTCCTCTATTTTGACCCTTGAAGATTTAACTATTTCTCCTTTGAGTTTTGCCTCCAAACAAATTTCCCTGGCTAGTCCTTAGAGTCCTCAACCAAGATCCATGAAGATCCACTGGTCTCCAGTTCAAAATTTTCAAAATGAGCTTGCTGCAAGTTTGGGCCATATTTGTGAAATTTGATGAAATTCAATTGTTTTCTCCTCCTAAAAATCTGAGAAAATTCAGGCAGCCTCTGGATGCATCAAGAGGTCACCACACCAAGTCCCAGCTCCAGAAACATTTCCCTCGTGCCCAAATCTTTTCGTCTAACACCTGGAGGGCATTGTACCTGTCAAAGTTCAGTGTTCAGTAAACAGTTTCAGAAAGCCGGTGTCGTTTTCTTCTGAAACTTACCTCGATCTCGCTAGTAGCCGCGGTGGCGCCTTGCTCCCTGTTCCCCATTCTTATCCCTGCGCCGCACGATCGCCTGGACACTTGCGGACGTCGGCGGTGGGCTGGCCGAGGTGCAGCGCCCCATGCGCGGCGGCAGCAGCGCCCGCTGCGGCTGCCAGAGAGGCGCAGCGTGGGACGGCGCCGTCCAGCACCGCCCAAGCCACCAAAGGCCACCGTGTGGCCGTCCCCTCCTCTGTGCGCTCCGCAGAGCCGTCGTCGTGAACTGGGAGGCACGGAGCGCACTCCCTGCCGCCGTCGTGCCCGTACGGCCATTCCGTCGAGGGCCAGTGTATTACGCAAGTCCGACCGAGGTTTGAGCAGAGAAACGGTGCCAGTGGACCACCACGAAGATGCCAAGTCGCCTAAACCCCCTGCCCGACCTCTGCCTCGCCGTAATTGCTCGCCGGCATTATCCTGTTCACGGCCACCTCCTCGGATCGCCTATAAAAGGAGGTCCCGAGCTCGAACTCGAACACGCACCATCCCTACACCTCACAAGTAGCACGCCAAGCCACTGGGAAGACCTCGAGGAAGTCTTCTTCCCCAACTCCGGCCGCCTCGACCCGCTTCGGGATCCAGCACGATTCACTCCCGTGCATGCACCCTACCTCTCAGCTCATGCCAGTAGTCTCCTAGTGCATCCACATCTCTGACCCGCGCACCAATTTGAAGTTTGCAGCACCCACCGGAGAGCTCCACCCTCGCCCGAACCACCGTCCGCCGGAGATAGGGTCGCCGTCGACGTGGTGCTCGCCGACGGTCAAGTCCACCACCCACCGACGCGGAAGAACACCCTGAACCCGTAGGTACCCTCCGATCACCCTACCTCGCCATGGATCAACGCCGGCGACCATCGCAGCCTTCGGGCGCTGGCGAGCCCTGTTCAAAGTTTGAACCTGACGGGTGGGACCCCCCCCGTCAGCCTCTCTTCCTTTTCCTTCGAACCGTTTTCTGAAGGCGCCTTCGGGCAAAGTGTGTTTTCTCTCTGGGCTGGCGTATTTCATACCGAAGCATTTTCTGCTTTTTCAAACAAGCCCCTGGATCTTTTCTGTTTCATCACAGATTAGTCCTTGGACTAAAACCCTTATATCTTTTAAACAAAAGATGCTTTTTGATTGATTCTTTTTCTGTCAGTCTTATATTTTGTCTATTTTTTATAGTATTTATTTGGAAAAAAATTGGAATTTTTTTTATATACGCAACGGTATTCACGTTAGTATACGGTTTCTTTATACCGTAGATTCCGGAAGAGGTGACGGAGCCGCGAACTTCGCCGAGCTAGACTCCGACTTCTCCGAACCAGGCAAGCATGTTTGAACCTTTGATATGATGGGTGTTTTGCATGTTTGCTTGAATAGTTTGTGCATGGCATATGGGCATCGGTGAGTGTTACGTTGCATGCAAGGCAACTAACCGTGTGCTTCGAAGTTTACTGTGATTTCTTGATAAGAGATGACCTGATCATGTGGTGACATGAGAGGTAGTAAGATGGTATTGTTGTAGCATGCCAGTCTTATGCCAACCGTTAAACTCTGACGTTAACGTGGACCGAGCCACGTTACCGTTCGCCCCCTTTTCGTGCTGCCACATGTTTTCTGCAAAGAATACGGTTTAGTAAGTTGCAAACATCTTTCCTTGTACACACCAAATAGAGGGGCCGGGATGAGGGTTCCATGGCCCTGGATTAAAGCCAGTCATCCGGTCAGGGGGCATGGGTGTTTCTGGTTGGGACCGAGAGGGGGGCACCCCTTAGAGCGCGCGGTATAAATTTGATCCCATGCTACGCGAGGTTGTAGCCTCCCCGTCTCAAAGTTTTTCTTGAACGTTGCTTGGGGTGATTCCTGGCAATGGAATGTGGAATGGGTGTGTACTGGTTAGATGTGTTTCTCCTAAAATACCGTAAACGGAACTAGTCCCTCGTGACTACTGAAATCCGTTGGCTGTGGTTAAGAGTACAAACTCTGCAGAGTCAAAACCTTCCGAGTCATCGTGTCCATGGTTGAGGACCTGGGTCAATGTATCCAAACAGTATCCATATCAGTCTCAGTGTCAGTCCCTATGTCAGTCTCCGTGGAAATCCCCGGTGAACAAGCTTGAGTGGTAAACCCGATTGAATGTTATTCCTGTGGATGGACTAACCATTTTATTATCTCGTACATGAGTATTACCTTGAAATGATTTAACTTCATGAGCTACTGGAATATCGAGTTATGAAATATAAGCCCTTTATGTGATGTCGCTCAGACGTCCGACTGTGGCATTCCTTGTTATTTATTTTTGATATAAGCCCTTTATGTGATGTCGCTCAGACGTCCGACTGTGGCACTCTTGTTATTTACTTTTGATATAAGCCCTTTATGTGATGTCGCCCAGACGTCCGACTGTGGCACTCTTGTTATTTACTTTCAATATAAGCCCTTTATGTGATGTCGCTCAGACGTCCGACTGTGGCACTCTCGTTATTTACATTTGATATAAGCCCTTTACGTGATGTCGCTCAGACGTCCGACTGTGGCACGCACTGTCATTTATATTTCATTATAAGCCCTTTATGTGGTATCGCCCTGACGCTCGGCTGCGGCATTGTTAATTTATTTGTACCCTTTCGAGGAGTCATTTCAGACACTCGATTGGCCCTCCGTATTACATTGGGATTTCGGGAGGACTACCGCCCGACTCCCTTTTTATTTCCCGTGCATTGCTATTTTATTATCTAAGTGCGCATCATAAATCTGTTCATAGGCATCATGTTTGCATTTGTTATATCTTATGTCCAGACTGTCTTGCGAGTACTTTCATAGTACTCACCTGGCTTGTTGATTTGGCCAGATGTTGATGAAGGCGATCTCATGGATGATGAGTTTGATAGCGAGTCCGATGCCTAGAGGAGTCCCAGTCAGTCCCGTGCGATCCTGGATTTTGGTCACTTGTATTATATACGCTTCCGCCACCCACAATAAAAGTCCTCGAGCCTCACTCCGACGCTCGATGAGCTGTAAGATTCAGGAGTCATGTCACCCACTTCACTGTGACATATCCACCACCGCTCTTATTACGAGTCAGTAGTTATGCCACCATATCCCTTGTGCCATATCTGCCTTTATGTATAATATCGGCGTGCTTGTAATAAATTGTTGAGCATCCTCCGCTCAACCTTGTATTATATTTAGTACTCCTGGATTTTTTCTGTAATCAAGAATCTGTCTACCAGTAAGAAGGAATTCTTCCCTACTTGAGTGGAGCATTGTCCTTCTCCTTCGGCCACAAGCACTACAAAAAAAAGACACATCCGTGACATTTTGTGCCGAACGAAAAAATATTCTGTCATACTTATGACACTTCTATGACGATAATTGTGACAAAACCCGGTATCATCATAGATGTGGTGGGGTCCTACTTCTATGACAAAAAATCATGACAGAAAATGGGCTTTTCGTCCTGGGCGGGCCAGAGACGCAGCTGCATGACATTTTTTGGGCCGTCCATGACGGAAAAAACCGTGGTAGAAGCGAGGGCGAGGAAAATATCGGGGTGTTCCTGGTTACGGTGGGTGGTCGGGGCCGAGCGATGCGTGTTTCTCTCGTACACGCACGCGCGTGGGTGCGAGGCGTTGGGCTCTAACTAAACCCGAGCGATTGCACTGCAGGCTACACGTTACTGAACCCGAGCGATCGATCGATGGATGTTAACTGAACCCGATCGAGCGATTCCTTCGCTACTGCTGCTAACTGAAGCCGATCGATGCTGCCTCTGGATGAACAGTGAGCGTTGCTGGGGGGGTTTGGATGAACAGTTCCCGGTGGGGGTGGATGAACAGGACCCCGTGGTGTTGCCTCTAGATGAACAGGACCCCGATCGATCGAGCCGGTTGGGGCTGGATGAACAGGACCCCGTGGAGGGCTGGATGAACAGGACCACCCCGTGGAGGGCAGGATGAACAGTAGATGGTGGAGGGCTGGATGAACAGTAGCCCGTGGAGGGGTGGTTGAACAGGAGCCCGTGGAGAGGGCTGGTTGAACAGTAGCCGGTGGAGTAGCGCGCGGTGGAGGCTGGATGAACAGGAGCCCGTGGATGAACAGTCGCAGGTGGAGGCTGGAGGAGGTCGACGGTGGATGAACAGTAGCCCGTGGAGGCTGGAGGGGGTCGACGGTGGAGATGAACAGTATCCCGTGGAGTCCCGTTTTGCGGTACGCCACACCCCTCCCGATGAACAGGACCCCCGTTTCGACCGTAGCGCTCCAACACAAGTCCGTTTCCTCCGTTTTGCGGTACGCCACACCCCTCCCGATCAACAGGACCCCCGTTTCGACCGTAGGAGGTCCGTTTCCTCCATTTTGCGGTACGCCAGACCCCTCCCGATGAACAGGATCCCGTTTCGAACGTGGCCGGTCGAACACAAGGCCGTTTCCTCCGTTCTGCGGTACGCCAGGCCTCGTTTCCATCGGCTGTTCCATCCAAGCCGGTTGGCTCCCACGCGTTCCGT
Organism: Triticum aestivum; assembly: GCF_018294505.1. Classification (NCBI taxonomy): domain Eukaryota; kingdom Viridiplantae; phylum Streptophyta; class Magnoliopsida; order Poales; family Poaceae; genus Triticum; species Triticum aestivum. The sequence continues at coordinate 331,431,072 of NC_057802.1, read as the reverse complement.
TGCCTCCCGATGAACACGACGCATTCCGTTGCCTCCCCATGAACACGACGACGACGCAGTTTCTCCGTTACGACCCAGCCATGTACACGAGCCCTGGCCGTACGTACGCGCGAGTAGGCGTTCGAGACCCCGCCCGTATGTACGTACGTGGCCGTATTTACTTTCTTGCACCCTGGCCGTTGTACGTACGTGTACATGCTACGTGCGCGCCTCTACTACGACACGTGCGCGCCTCTACATCGACCAGTATGTACGTACACGTTCGCGACCAGAATGACAACGCTACGTACGCTTCGACCAGGTGGGTCCCGACTGTCAGGCACTTCCTTGTGTGTGAAGATGTAGCTGGTGGGTCCCAGCAGTCAGGGGGCGAATCGTTTTTTTGCCCGGACGCACTTCCTTGCGTGCGAAGATGTAGCTGGTGGGTCCCAGCAGTCAGGGGGAAACGTTTTTTTGTGAAATACGGTGGCCCGTCCGGTGGGTCCCTTGCTGTCAGGTGGAGGAATAATTATTTTGCGCGTAATAAGGAGGCACTTCCTTGCTGCGGCCGTGGATCCCAGCTGTCAGCCTCTCCACGTACAGTACTCTTCCGATGGAAGTCGTTCCTTGACCACGTTGACCATGCCGCGCCGAGAGCACCAGGGCGGTGGATGACGGCGAGGCCTAGGAAGGGGACGACGCGGCAGTGGAAGCCCGCGCGGAGAGGAGTACGAGAGTTCACTGGTTCGGCTGCGGTGTGAGGCTGCCGTCGCCGCAGGGCCTGGCCAGCGGTGGGAATAGTAGGGGGCGGTGAGGCCTCCGCGACAGCACACCGGCCATGGGAGGCAGGAGCATGCGACACGACCGGCGCTGCTTTGGGCGGCTGGAGCAAGAAGACCAGAGGTTGAAGAAGCACTACGGCCGTTGGATGGACATCGTACGGTCACTGGAGCTAGAATCGTTCATATTGACTAAGTTGACAAAGCACTCCATCCCCGTCAACTTAGTAGGCCCACAAGTCAGCCACCCACCAAGGTGGGTCCCAACTAGCAGGGGGAGTATTCATTTTTTGTGCGTAATAAGGCGGCACTTCCGGTGGGTCCGAGCTGACAGCGGGGGGAACGTGGTGGCCCGTCCGGTGGGTCCCAGCAGTCAGGGGGGAAACGTTTTTTCGCCAAATACGGTGGCCCGTCCGGTGGGTCCCTGCTGTCAGGTGGAGGAATAATTATTTTCCGCATAATAAGGAGGCACTTCCTTGCGGCTGCCGTGGACCCAGCTGTCAGCCTCTCCACGTACAGTACTCTTCCGATGGAAGTCGTTCCTTGACCACGTTGACCACGCCGCGCCGAGAGCACCAGGGCGGTGGACGACGGCGAGGCCTAGGAAGGGGACGACGCGGAGCCGGGGAAGACGCGGCAGTGGATGCCCACGCGTAGAGGAGTATGAGGGTTCACTGGTTCGCTGCGGTGTGAGGCTGCCGTCGCCGCAGAATAACAGGGGGTGTGGGTGAGTAGAGGGATGGCCTGGCCAGCGGTGGGAGTAGTAGGGGGCGGTGAGGCCTCCGCCGCATCGCAGCCGGCCACGGGAGGCAGGAGCACGAGGCACGACCGGCGCTGGTTTGGGCGGCTGGAGCAAGAAGACCAGAGGTTGAAGAAGCACTACGTACGGCCGTTGGATGGACATCGTACGGTCACTGGAGCTAGAATCGTGCATATTGACTAAGTTGACAAAGCCCTCCGTCCCCGTCAACTTAGTAGGCCCACAAGTCAGCCTGCCACTATACTGGGTCCCAGCTAGCAGGGGGAGTATTCATTTTTTTGTGCGTAATAAGGACGCACTTCCTTGCGTGCGAAGATATAGCTGGTGGGTCCGAGCTGTCAGCGGCGGTAACGTTTTTTCGCGAAATACAGAGGCCCTTTCGGTGGGTCCCAGATGTCAGGTGGAGGAATCATTATTTTGCGCGTAATAAGGAGGCATTTCCTTGCGTGCGGCCGTGGACCCAGCTGTCAGCCTCTCCACGTACAGTCCACTTCAGATGCATGTCGGTCGTTGACCATGTTGACCAGGCCGCGCCGAGAGCACCAGGGCGGTGGACGACGGCGAGGCCTAGGAAGGGAACGACACGGAGGCAGGGAAGACTCGGCAGTTGTTTCCCACGCGGAGGGGAGTACGACTGTACGAGGGTTTACTGGTTCGTCTGCCGTCGCCGGAGAATAACAGCAGGTGTGGGTGAGTAGAGGGATGGCTAGGCCAGCGATGGGAGTACGGTGGGGCGGTGAGGCCTGCGCGGCAGCACAGCCGGCCGCGGGGAGGAGGGAGCAGGCAGTCCCGCCGGCGCTTGTTTGAGCGGCTGGAGCAGGAAGAGCAGAGATTGAAGAAGCACGACGGCCGTTGGATGGACATCCAACAGTCACTGCTTGTGCGTCAACCTTTTTTTAGGAAAGCCTCAAATCTGTGGAAAACAGCATACAACCCATCTGCCATTATTTCTAATAATTTACAGCCCATTTGCTAATTCTTAAGGTTTTTTTGGAGCCCATATTCTTTTTGTTAGCATTACAGCCCATATTGTGGCCACGGTTAAAAAATTATACGAAATTTTGCATATTTCGGTGCGGTCCGAACTGTTTTTAATCCCGAAATTTCGAGTCACATTCAAACTGATTTTAAAAATAAATGTATATCAATATAAAATCCAACAAATTGTCCACGCATAAAAATTAATGCAATTTAAAATCTCGAAATGAAAAAAAGAAATTTGAAACTAATTGCCGGTTTGATGTGTTTTAAAAATGTACAACCCATTTCTCATTACTGATAGGCCATTTTCTCGTCCAGCCGAATGAAGCTCTCCTCGTCTTGAAAGATTTGCAGCCCAACAGGCCTGACAAAGCGACTTACTTGGCAAATCACAAAAAAACTGGGCTAGCCATTTTCAGAAAGAAAAAAAACTACTGGGCTGGTCTGTGGTAAACATAAAAGAGAAGGCTGTCTAGACAGGCCAGAGTGCCCCGCACAGCCCAGTTGACACCCTGCTTCCGTCTCAAAAACAAATTAGATAAATGCCACTCCAATTATGGCGATTCATAAAAATGCCACTGCAATTTCCAAACTTTGAAAAATGCCACTGCAATTTTTGCAAACTTTGGAAAACGCCACTGCAATTTGCAAACTTTGAAAAACGCCACTCCAGACTTCGAAAAATGCCACTGGAAATGGCATGAAATGGCATTTTTCAAAGTTTGGAAATTGCAGTGGCATTTCTCAGAAACACCAGATTTGGAGTGGCATTTATCAAATTAACCCAAAACAAAAATAACTGGGCGAGCTGCTGGGTCCCTGGTGTCAGCCGCTCGTTGTGCAATTCTCTCGTTTATTGACTACGTTGACAATGGCATGGGACCCAGATGTCAGAAATCCATTAGGAGGAGCCATTTTTTATTGGCTTGAAATAAGGAGGCACTTGCTTGCGTACTGCCATGACCTTGGCGGGTCCCTGCTGTCATCCTCTCCACGTACAATCATCTCCTGATTGTGTACGCGTCAACTTGGTAGGCCCACAAGTCAGCCTCTAAACCCGTGGAGGACAAATACAACCCATTTAAAAAAATAACAGCCCATTCCATACGTTCAAACGGAAAGTTCAACATTCAGAGCAAAGTAACAGGTCTGATCCACATATAGAGTACTGAACTTCCACGTTGACAACCATCATAGCCAAGTTAACTATCTACTCCCACTAATACTCTAGTAGCGTACAAGTACTAACTTACTCTTAGCTAACTAGACGATGCCGGCCGCCATCTGCGGTACACGCTAAACGCCGGCACCGGCGTCCTCCGCCTCGCCTCGGACTTGCCAGAGGTGCGATAGGGCGCGTTGCTCGCGCGCGTTGGCCCTTTCCATGCCGGCGTGGTCCACCGAAGCTTCGGCTTCTAAGCGGGAAACCCACTTGACGAGCTGGTAGTAAAAATCGGCGTCGCGAACGCGTGCGTGCCCGACAGCCTCCAGGGCTATTTGCCGGGCGCCGGCCTCCACGTAGTCGGCCCAGTTGCGGGCGCTCTGCTCGCGACTCAGAGCGTCGGTGCGCTGCTGCTCCATGTCCCGCTGGCGGCGCAAATCGGCGATACGCTGCTCCTCCGCCAAGCGGTCGCGCTCCAACAACTCCTGCTCCTCCGCCAGGCGGTCGCGCTCCAACAAGTCCTCGATCTCCGCATTGCCATCTAAAGACCGGTAGAATGCCTCCTCCCTCCGTCTGCCTTCCGGTGAAAAACCGAACACTAGTTCCGGCGGTGACCGCCTCCGGCCTCGCCTATCGCGGACGGGCAGGGGCATGGCGGACGTGGCGAGAGCGAGGATAAGTGGCGAGCGACGTCGGGCCGGTGGGGGCTTATGAGGATAGGGCGAGTTGGGTCACGGTGCCACCATAGAAGGCCGGGAAACAGTACTTATAGGCGGAAGGTAGCGCGACGGTCATCGGAATTCAATGCATAATTAAGCAGGCATGGCTTAGCGCGCCAGCTTGCCGTGGAAAACTAGAGAAACTGAAATTCTGACTGTGCCGTCCCGTCCATGCTGGGTCGCACGCCGGCATGATGGTCAAACGAGTGCACTTGAATCATCTCCCTCCTTGTCAATAATGATTCCACGGATTTAAAAGGCCCGCAACAATTAAAGCGCATCTTTTTCGCATCAGTTAGCTGCCTTAATTACGGCCGGCTGCATGCAGGCACTCAAAATCGCTCGCAGCCAGTACGCGGAGCAGCATGCAACGAGTCCCAGCCGAGGGCATTAGTTGATGAACTTTAGCTGGGAGATAAGGCATTTGCGAACGTTTTCGCTGGCAGTTTCTTCAGATTCGCATGGCATTTTCTTCAGAGCAGCTTGTCAGTTTCTTCAGAGGTAGGCATTTTTATTCAAAAAACTGCCACTTCGGATCTTGCGTCGCAACTAAAACTGCCAGGAGCGCATTAGTAGGCTAGCTAGTGATCGATCAGTAACTTGTAAACACTGAGCGAACAGATATAAGGAACTGTTAATGCATCTCAATGATTCACAGATCATATACAAATATGTAGCTCCAAAAGCAAAGATCAGCCACAACTAAAACCAACTAGTACGATTCCCATACATAAGATCAACATGTTAATGCATCTCAATGATTCACAGATCATATACAAATATGTAGCTCCAAAAGCAAAGATCTAGAAAAAACATATGTTCTTCCTACTAACATGGATGCTTCTCTTGGCCAACATTCAGTACAGACTGAAAGACAAATTTGTTTGTGAAGTCTACAATTCCTCTTGCAAACGTAAGTGGTTTCACCAACAGCTGGAACCATGAGAATGAACCACACATGATGGAGGAACATCCACTGCAATATGATTTGGTCTTCTCTCGATCACACGGCGAGACTATTTTCGGAATACAAACTTTAACTTAGGCAAAATGATGCCCATTGTATAATCAGACCAAAGCAATGAAGCACCTAGTGTTGGCCAATAAATAGTACAGTACTACTTTTCTGCAGTCCATGAAGTGACTATCCAATCTTTCTGTGTCTATTTTCAAATGGCACTGCATGCAGTGACTATACTATTCTCTTGTGCAGTTCAACCAAAATTGCGGTCACTTTGTGTGTTTGCCAAATAGCAACGGGCAGACATCTCTGTCTGCACAAATATCAAGCAGCTAGTAAACATATACCCCACCTTGTATTTTCGGTTTAAACATGTCTCTTCCGCTTAGCATCTGTCATGTTTTGCACTGGACAATTTGATACAGTCATGTTTTGCCCTGGACAATTTCATACTGAATTGATTTGCTTGTTCAGAGCAGAAATATAGCGCCTATTCTTCATCAGACCAAGGATATCCATGTTCGCAGTGATGGAAGAGGTGAAATCGATACAACCAAAATTGAGCATCCAATCATTGAATCCTGTCCTGCACCTCCAATGTAGGTCCACCCTGCCAATAAATTCACATGCAAACCACTAGTATTACTATCTAATGACAGTACAAAAAGAGTAGCAAGATAGTAGCAAACCATGTACCTTCTTAATGAACAGCTCATAGTGCCACCAATTGGATATAAAGGTTTGGAAGAAAACATGCTCCTAATGTTGAACCAGTTGGACTTTTTGTGCAGTTCCACTAAAATCGAGCATCCCTGTTTGCATAGATATTGAAAGTGTGATTACTATAAAAGTGGCACTAGTTGAAGCATAGACTCACAAATATAAGCATTCCAATTTCTTAATGGGAAAAGGTAGCAAGACTGTTTCTAACCACCTGTTTGAAGGAATAAATAAGGCAACACGGCTGATGTCAGAAAGGCATATATAGTTCTTTCTGAAAGAATGATCGATTCCTGACCTTTCCTCTTCTTTTAAGCATATTTTGTGCAGTTCAACTAAAATAAAATGCCATCACCGCCTTGACAATTCAGTGACACTGTAACAAAAGGAAATGACTTAACATTACATCATGATGTCAGGTATGTAGTCGACATGCATTAGAGACAAACTTACAGACCTCCTCCGATAACATAATGAACATTAATTTTAACAAAGGTGTGACTAGCTTTACCGGGATAATTTGAGTGAACTCTACACCCTCTGTTCCTTAATATAAGACGTTTTCGCGGTTCAATTTAAAGTACCCAAACGTCTAGTATTTAGAAAAACAGGTAGTAGTTTTCTTGAGCACATATCTGGGAAAGCTTGCCACACTTTATTTATGTCCATACGCTAATGCAACACCATTCGAATACTACAAATATACACTAATCCAGTGGCTAGTGCAACAGTAGAGTAGTTATTTTATTACAGGGTACAGTACAATGGTTTTACTGAACAGATTTCAATAAACTCTAGCACTGGAAGATTTCTATAAGAATTAACAATACAAAATGTAAAGGTAACAAGTTTCAGCATTGGTATACTAGCTGTGCATGAGCATTAAACCAAATACAAAAGTCTGAAGGTAACTAGCATTATTAACTAATGACAGTATAAAAAATTGCAAACCATGTACCTCCAAGGTAAATATCATTTCGAACTCGGGGGGGGCCTTAAAAATTGTTATCCCAATCTTGATAATCGATCAAACATAAAAACTTGATCGAACGTATCAAGAGAACAGCCGGAGGAGGAGGTGCCCACTCTTCACCTTTCCTCTTGTCTTCATAATTTTTGTGCAGTTTAACCAAAATAAAATGACATCAGCGCCTTGGCATTTTGGTGACACTGTACAAAAAAATTAACTTATCTCATGAAAGTGAGGTATGTAATCTATAAGCATTAACAGTGCAAAAATCTGAAGGTAGTAACAAGTTTCATCGTTGGTATACTGGCTGTGCAACAGCATTAGAATGCCTTAGCTGAAAAATCTTTAATACATCCACAATCAACAGCTAACCCTGAAATAATCCAGTGACATTAAATGGCATTGCTTAAATTTATCGGTGGTTAACTCAAGAGGCCATCGCGCAATTCATGAACCTTTGGAATGAGTTGCAGCCGATCCAACTCACTCAGGCTCAAGATTATTCACTAACCTGGAGATGGACAAACGATGGTCAGTTTTCCTCCAGCTCGGCGTACGCTGCCACTCTTACTGCCAACATTAGGCCACCTTATGCGAAGCTGGCCTGGAGCTCGGATGCCCCTCCCAAATGTCAGTTCTTCGTCTGGCTGGCTGCTCAAGATCGATGTCTAACGGCGGATAACCTTGCTAAGCGAGGGTGGCCCCATAATCCGCTGTGTCTGCTATGTCTACAAGAGCCTGAAACTGCTGCCCACCTGCTTACTTCTTGCTCTTTTGCGAAGGAAGTTTGGCACCTGACACTCTGCAAGCTGAACATGAGCCCGGCTATGGCGGCAGTTCATGACGATTCCCTAATGCTTCCATGGGAAAGGAAAGAGCGAAATCTTGGAGATCAATTTTGGCCCTGGTTTGGTGGAACCTCTGGAAAGAAAGAAATGATAGAACATTCAGAAATATTTCTTGTCACCCCACACAACTGTTTCTGAAGATTCAGGTCGAAGCAAAGGACTGGGTTGACGCTGGGCGTAAGCGTGCAATGGCTCTTGTAGAGCGCCCCCTAGAACCAGACTGATGTACTTCTGATGTATCTCTAACCCCAATCCTCCTTCTCTAATCTTGTTTTTGTAACTGTTTATTTCTTCTATACGCAATGAAAAGCAGTGGCCCTGCCTTTTCGTCAAATTTTTTTATCGGTGGCATTAGACTGAGTGCGGCATTAGTTAAATGTGGCATCACTTTAGCAGTAGCATTGCTTGACTTGACTGCTGGGGTTATACTAACATCAAAAAAGTGACAATAAGGATGTGTTTGGTTTAAGGGACATGCTAGGCCCATTCGGACAGTGGGCGCACCAGTACGATGTACCTCCACGGACGCATAGAGTGGTGAGGGAGGTATGGTTGCCCAGAGCAACAAATATCCAGGCAGCATATGTGGATTACGTCCCATTTTTGTTCTCTTTAGCCACCTTTTTCCTATGTGAGGACAACAAACCGATCAACCTGGTCATTCTCTATTGCGTTGTCATGCCTTTCTACCCTTCTTCAACCAAGAGACACGAGACTCGTTCCTTAGCTACTGATTTTCCCCTTTTCAACCTAGATGCGGGTTCGATGCCTACTCTCTTGGACAGTACAGTCTCCCTTCCTTTCCTTATTCAACCCAGACATGGATTAGTCTGCATGAAGTAGGGTTTCCTTTAATAGTGCAAATTAAGGTTTTCGTCTGCGTGACCAGCAGAGCAGAGGACAGGAAATTGGGAAGATGGTGGAGTGGAAAAAGATCCACATGCAGCGACGTGGCAGATGGGGCAATAGAACAAGGGTATGGTTCGAAAAGAGGTAGCATACCTGAGGGTCGGCGGGAAGTGGCTTCGCTCGTGGTCGTCGTCCTCCGCACGCACTACGGCAGCGAGCTTGGGGACGGAGGCCATCCCGCGCGGGCGCTAGGTCTGAGAGGACGGCCTTGTCGTCAGTGCGTGACCTCGCTCGCCGACGACGAGTGCGTCAACGCTGCACGTCCTTTTCTTCCCCGGCGGATCTGTGACCACCGGTGAGGAGGGAGAGAGAGGCCGTCTTTTTTAGATCTGGAGAGAGGGTGATAGTGTGAGAAGCAAGTGGGCAGCCCTTAGCAAGAAAGCTCTGAAGCTCCAGCCTATATATCTTTTTTATACTACTAGTACTAGAGGTGGAGTAGTGGTAGAGTAGTTTATATTTTCTCTGCAAACAGTACCAGTTAGTCGTGCTTCAAAACTGAACGGCACGCCATTAAAAAAATAAAGTCGAGAAATAATGCGGCACTTCGGGCCAACGCGGCCAGATCACATTTTGCACGAGAAATTACACACCATGTTTCGTTGACATGTGGTCCCGTTCCAACATGTCAGTGAGACGACGGCGAGTCCTTTTGTACAATTTCCGAAAGGACGTGTAGGCCGGGGCGCCTCTTCGTGTACCGTGGCAAACTGGCAACCGTCCATCGACTCTTCGCCTTTCCCTCTCGATTTGGAACAGCTGTCGCACGCTCTTCCTCCCTCCTCCATTTGCCTTCACCCTTCCTTCTGCCATTGTTCGGTCGTCTTCTCCATGGAGGGAACAAGCCGGAAACGACCCCGTTATTCTCGCCCTGATCTGAAAGATGACGTGGTGGAGGAATTCATTGATCGGTGCGACATCATCACATCGGCTAGCATGGCAGGTTCGTTCAAGCCCATTCTCGACTCAACTAATAACATCATTACAAGGAACCCAAGGGTCCAGGAGCGGTTTGATCTCCCTTATCCTCTTTGCTATAAGCCTGTTCGCATGGGCGCGGACGACGGAGGCCTCGCCTTGTGCAAGTTGATGCCACTTGATAATGATACGTGTGATGTCAAGATGCCATCGCTTAAGGGTAAGGCCTGGGCTGGCGCAAATGGAGATTGGGTTGTTTATATTGGGTACAATTGCGAGTGGGAACTTGTGAATGTGTAACTCGTCAGCGGATTCCACTTCCAAAAATCTCAGAGTTCCCTGAGGTTGAGCACACAGATGATCTACGTGCGTTCAAATACGATCATGGTGACTGTCGTCTACTGAAGATAGCAATTTGTCAAGTTCCCAACCGCTCTTGGAATTACAAGAACTATGAAGTTGTTGCAATGTTCGACAAGATTGTTGCCATCCTTACTAATTCCACGGTTCGTTGTCAGTGGATATTGCTCAAAAATCAGTTTCTGCTACGGATGAGTACTGTGATGCAATTGAATACGAGGATCTTGTGTTTGCCGCCACCACTCGTGGCACTATTTTTGCATGGGATCCTCGTAGTTTCGGTACGTTTGTCTTCCACCGTAATTATAATTGTTTCATCCACATGCATGCGGGCTAGCAAGTTTCCCTTTACTTGAAAAATTTTATAAGCAAGGGGGAGATTACGATGGTGATGATCACGAGCATGAGGAGGAGCAGAACTTATATACTCAGTGGCGCCTGGCAACTAATTCCAATGGATCACCTCTTCTTGTCTATATACAGTGCACTCAGATTGTTACTACTGAGGAAGCAGGTGTTGTCTCCCATGGTCGCCCTCTCCGGACCTATTCCAACACCCGTTGCATGGTATTCAGGATGGATACTAGTGTGCTAGCGCCAACACCTTCTCCCTGGTTCAGTATTGATAGTCTTGGAGCGAACTCGCTCTTCCTTGGACCAAACTATCCAATGATGGTGAAAGGCGATCCAGCTGCTGTTGACACAACCTTACTACCATTTATGAGAAGCAACTGTATCTATACCTCGGACATTTCGGTGGTTCCCTACCCTGGTCCTGATATATGCCGCTTCAGCCTGGATGATCAGTCCTGCGTTGCTCTCGATATTGACAATAGCTGGCCCTTCCCAGAGCACCTATGGTTCAAAGCAAGCGTTTCCAACGCCGAGGATTGGTTGAGTTGAAGTTCATTTCATTGCTTGTTATTTGTTGTGTGATGAAAACTTTAGTATTTGCTAGAATGTTTTGTTGGAAATAATCTATAATCCAACATGTATCCTCGTTGTCGTTGTGTGTTGATGACTTGTTGTATGTAATGAATGGTACATTTGCAAATGCATGTCATAGACTCAATTTATGAATGGTTTTCGAGTCACTTCTTGGAGTGTGAGTACCGTAGTAGTATAGCCAGCATCCGGTTAGTATATGAAGTTGCCACATCACATAGAGCCAACCTAATATTGGAGTATGCTAGCCCTCCACCGGCGCGCCGCTTCAAATGGCGGAGGAAGTGAGAGGTCGCGTCACCTTGTGTCCAGATCTGAGATGCCACGTGTACCAGATGAATGACTCCAAGTTCGACCACCGTGATGCTAGGTGCGAGCCAAGGAACACTGTTGGAGAGACCCCCCTCATAATTTTCCTACATTGGTCGTTTGATTCATAGGATAGAATGCTATAGGATTTTTTTCCTATGTAATCATGTTTTAATTGGCAATCTAGCATCCACTCCAACTTTTGTTTCACTTCCTTTGTTCCTACGAAGAGAGTACTTGCTCTAAATGATGTGCCGCTGCAAGAGCCGCCTATATTAATTAACCATGCTCTAAAAAGGTGGACCAGCTTTGGCTATAGTAGTACTGTACTAGGTTAGTAGGTGACCTTGCGCTTGGCTCTTCTCCTCTTCCGGAAGTCGAACAATAATGATGGTACTACAGTAGTACTTCTGGCAATCTGACACCAAATGAACTGCTGCACGTCCACCGCTTGTAAGCAAAAGTTTCTCCTCGTGCTGCGAGCCACCGCGCACGCGTTGGCGAGGGAGAAGGCGTAGTAAGCAAGCTTCTCGTCGTTCTGCGAGTTGACGGGACACATCAAAGTTATTTATTAGTACTCTCTTCAAAAAGGGCCGACCATGTCCATGGCTACCATCCCGTGCTCTGTCATTGAGTACGTGCACTATTCACGTGCCATCGAGGAGAAAAAATATTGCGTAGTACTAGGTGCCATCGAAGTGCACGACTCACTTACGCACTGCATATCTCCATTTTCTTGCATGACACGCCACCTTGATGCTAGATGTCCCGCGTGTCATGGAGGCATATAGTATGATTTTGTAAAATGGAGGCATATAGATGTCCCGCGTGTCGGCAACAGGATGAACAAAGCTCATGTCTTAAACGAAAGAGTGGAAGAACATAGATTCCCGACGACCGAGAAGGAGCTACAAACCTCGGGGTGGAGCGTCTGCACTCATAATATGTTATATTATTTAGCGATATAAAATCAACCAAATCTCTCCACATTCGTATACCATTCTATAGTATGAGAATAACTTTGAACGTAAGCCATTGATTCACTCTATCCAATGGTCATAGTTGGAAAATCCAAAAAACCAAGCATTGGATCAACTCTTTTTTTGAGATCAACTCTTTTAGCACTTAGATTGTTGCCGCCTGGCCACCTAGCCCACCTATATATCCGCTCACACATGATGACCACAGGAGCTATCCATTTAGATTGTATGTTAAAAAATAAAGGTCGATAACTAATGCGGCTCCTCGGGCCAACGCGGCCAGATCGCATTTTGCACGAGAAATTACACACCATGTTTCGTTGACATGTGGTCCCGTTCCAACATGTCAGCGAGAAGATGGGGAGTACTTTTGTACAATTTCCGAAAGTACGTCTAGGCCGGGGCGCCTCTTCGTGTACCGTGGCAACTGGCAACCGTCCACCGACTCTTCGCCTTTCCCTCTCGATTTGGAACTGCTGTCGCACGCTCTTCCTCCCTCCTCCATTTGCCTTCACCCTTCCTTCTGCCATTGTTCGATCATCTTCTCCATGGAGGGAACAAGCCGGAAATGACCCAGTTATTCTTGCTCCGATCTGAAAGATGACGTGGTGGGGGAACTCATTGATCGGTGCGATGTCATCACCTCGGCTAGCATGGCAGGTTCGTTCAAGCCCATTCTCGACTCAACTAATAACATCATTACAAGGAACCCAAGGGTCCAGGAGTGGTTTGATCTCCCCTATCTTCTTCTCCATGACCCTGCTCACTGGCGAGCGGACGACGGAGACCTCGCCTTGTGCAAGTTGATGCCGCTTGATAATGATACGTGTGATGTCAAGATGCCATCGCTTAAGGGTAATTCCTGGGCTGGCGCAAATGGAGATTGGGTTGTTTACATTGGGTACAATTGCGAGTGGGAACTTGTGAATGTGTACACTCGTCAGCGGATTCTACTTCCAAAAATCTCCGAGTGCCCTGAGGTTGAGCACACAGATGATCTACGTACGTTCAAATACGATCATGGTGACTGTCATCTACTGAAGATAGCAATTTGTGGAGTTCCCAACCGCTCTTGGAATTACAAGAACTATCAATTTGTTGCTATCTTCGACAAGCTTCTTCCCGTCCTTCGTGGTTCGACTGGATGGATATTGCTCAAAAATCAGTTTCTATACACGGATGTGTACCGTGATGCAATTGAATACGAGGATCTTGTGTTTGCTGCCACCACTCGTGGCACTGTTTTTGCATGGAATCCTCATAGTTTCGGTACGTTTGTCTTCCACCGTAATTATAATTGTTTCATCCACATGCATGCGAGTTAGCAAGTTTCCCTTCTCTACTAATTAACCTTCTTCTTGTGTTTCCAAGGTCCTGTGAACATTCCACCACCTATACTTGAAATTTTTTATAACCAAGGGGGAGATGACGATGGTGATGATCACGAGCATGAGGACGAGGAGGGCCCATATACTCAGTGGCGCCTGGCAACTTCCCATGGATCACCCCTTCTTGTTTGTATACAACCCACTTCTAATGTTACTACTAAGGAAGCAGGTGTTGTACTATTTCCGAAAGGACGTGTAGGCCGGGGCGCCTCTTCGTGTACCGTGACAAACTGGCAACCGTCCACCGACTCTTCGCCTTTCCCTCTCGATTTGGAACTGATGTCGCATGCTCTTCCTGCCTCCTCCATTTGCCTTCACCCTTCCTTCTGCCATTGTTCAATCGTCTTCTCCATGGAGGGAACAAGCCGGAAACGACCCCGTTATTCTTGCCCCGATCTGAAAGATGACGTGGTGGGGGAACTCATTGATCGGTGCGACGTCATCACATCGGCTAGCATGGCAGGTTCGTTCAAGAACATTCTCGAGTCAACTAATAACATCATTACAAGGAACCCAAGGGTCCAGGAGTGGTTTGATCTCCCCTATCTTCTTCGCCGTGACCCTGCCGACTGGCGCGGGGACGAGGGAAGCCTCGCCTTGTGCAAGTTGATCCACTTGATAATGATACGTATGATGTTAAGATGCCATCGCTTGAGGGCAAGGCTTGGGCAGGCGCAAGTGGAGATTGGGTTGTTTATATTGGGTACAATTGTGAGTGGGAACTTGTGAATGTGTACACCCTTCAGCGGATTCCACTTCCAAAAATCTCCGAGTGCCCTGAGGTTGAGCACACAGATGATCTACGTACGTTCAAATATGATCATGGTGACTGTCGTCTACGGAAGATAGCAATTTCTTGAGTTCCCAACCGCTCTTGGAATTACAAGAACTATCAAGTTGTTGCTATCTTCGACAAGCTTGTTGCCGTTCTTCGTGGTTCGACTGGATGGATATTAGTCAAAAATCAGTTTCTATACACGGATGTGTACTGTGATGCAATTGAATACGAGGGTCTTGTGTTTGTTGCCACCACTCGTGGCACTGTTTTTGCATGGGATCCTCGTAGTTTCGGTAAATTTGTCTTCCACCATAATTATAATTGTTTCATCCACATGCATGCGAGTTAGCAAGTTTCCCTTCTCTACTAATTACCCTTCTTCTTGTGTTTCCAAGGTCCTATGAACATTCCACCGCCTATACTTGAAAATTTTTATAACCAAGGGGGAGATGAAGATGGTGATGATCACGAGCATGAGGACGAGGAGGGCCCTTATACTCAGTGGTGCCTGGCAACTTCTGATGGATCACCCCTTCTTGTCTGTATACAGCCCACTGCTGATGTTACTACTGAGGGAGCAGGTGTCGTCTCCCATGGTCGCACTCTTCGGACCTATTCCAACACCCGTTGCATGGTATGCGGGATGGATACTAGTGTGCTAGTGCCAACACCTTCTCCCTGGTACAGTATTGATAGTCTTGGAGCAAACTCGCTCTTCCTTGGACAAAACTATCCAATGATGGCGAAAGGCGATCCAACTGCTGTTGACACAACGTTACTACCATTTATGAGAAGCAACTGTATCTATACGTCCAACATTGCAGTGGTTCCCTACCCTGGTCGTGAAATAGTAGGCCGCTTTACCCTGGATGATCAGTCATGCTTTGGTCTCGAGATTGACAGTAGCTAGCTCTTCCGAGAGAATCGCTTGTGGTTCAAAGCAAGCGTTTCCAACGCCGAGGATTGGTTGAGTTGAAGTTCATTTCATTGCTTGTTATTTGTTGTGTGATGAAAACTTTAGTATTTATAATGTATCCTCGTTGTCGTTGTGGGTTGATGACCTGTTGTATGTAATAAAATGATATGCCTGTGATAAACTTACTAAATTTATGAATGGCTATCGAGTCGCTTCTCTGAGTGGGTGCTGCGACGAGGCAAAAAAATATTTTCCGAATACATAATTGTACGTGCATTGCAACAGGTTATCGGATGAGGCCAATCAACAATAGTACACTATTTGTACTAGCTTCACACGCTGCACTATCTCTACGTCTACGTACGTAACACAACAATTTTTAAACTTGAGACTAGCCACCCATCCTCACAAAGAACACTTTTTAACCTGGCACAGACTCCAGGAAATTTGGCCACAGTGTGAGGTGGGCCATATGTTAATGTGTTCGCTGTACGTAACCAGCACCTTGAATCCTCGATACTAGTACTATAAGTAGTAGGAGTAGTAGGGTGGCATGGGCCAGAACAAGCATTCATGTCCAGGAGTACGGCACACGCCACCAGCACGACTTCCATCTGACACCATATTTCTTGGAGTCCGTGCTACAACAATCTCTTCAACCTCGTCGTTTCTCTAACTCAGCCATCACGCGACGGGCGAGGTGGGGGTTTGCCGATAGTCGGTTTCCTCAACTACGGTCCCACTTGTAAGGCCAACTCCAACGCACGACCCCAAACGGACCTCCATTTTGGTCGGATTCTGTCTGTTTGGGTAGGGCAATGGGGTCGTGTCCGGGCCATTTCTCGGATGCGGTGGTCATGCGCCGAACGCGCGACCGCATCCCGGCCGTGTACATTTTTCTTTGCAAACACATATCTTTTTTTCATCATTGATTTTTTGGTACATGGAAATACATCACCAAAATTTTGACTAGAAAAGCAAGACCAAAGAAAACAAGAACCACAAGAATACATTTTAGAAGATATCCAACTTCCATAACTGCTCCTATAAGTTGGATTAGTGCCTTCTTGATTCATTCATTGTTGATCTGCGGAGGCTCGATCTTGCGTGCTTATTTCTTCTTCTTGTGTAAAGAAGTAGACGTGTCTAGCCTCTATTCTATCAACAAGTGCACTAGTCTCATCTCTAGCCTCTATGCTAGCTAAAAGTGCTAGAACATCTACTAAATTAGCTCTATCAATATATCGTTGTACTCTTCTTCCCAATACCAAAACTTGCATCCATTCTACACAATAAAATTTTAAGTTAGCACAACTAGTCTAATCCGAGAGCACAACCGAAGATTTGGTCGAGTTCTTCCTCCTTTTGCCGACACGTGGGACATCCAGCATCCAGGTCGTGTCATGCAAGAAAATAGAGTGGTAGTTGAAGCCACGTGATGTGCATCTTGGGTTAAACTGTAAATAGAATCTTACTCCCTCCTTTCTGGTTTATAGGGCTTATCTCAAAATTTTAGTTTTTCCATTTTATAATGCTCAATTTGGTTGTTTTCCATCACATGTTCAGATTCCAAGGTGCATTAAATCATTGCATGCAAGTATTAAGAGAAAATTGACCAATGTATGTACTTAATGCATGCATGCATTGCAATTGATGCATTGATAAACATAATTTTTTGAGGAAAACAAGAGCATTAATTAGGTGCTTTTGCAAACTACAAAATGTATTCCACCACTCACCATCTACCTTGGTTGGTGAGATTTTTGAATTGAGCCCTATAAACCAGAAAGGAGGGAGTACTACCCTTGAGTAACTCCAAAAGCGGCCACCGAAGATCTTTATTGGATTTGTTTTTCATCACCAGCACGTCGAGGTGAAAGATGTGCAGGTTCAGTGGGTCCTCTTGCATTTTCACTGACATGTGGGACCGCATATGAGCAAACAGACGATGGGCTCCGTGCGTCTGCTAGCTGGCTGAGAAGAGAGATAGAGGAGGGCTGAGCACGGACTCCAGGAAATTTGTTCTATGTAACCAGCACCTCGATATAGTGGGGTGGCATGGGCCATAACTAGCATTCATGTCTAGCAGTACGGCACACGCCACCCACACGAGTCCCATCCGACACCAATTTTCTTGAAGTTCGTGCTACAACCATCTCTTCTCCCTCCTATTTTCTCAGACATCGCGCGGTGGGTGGGGTGGGGGTTTGCCGATAGTCGGTTTGCTCAACTGCGGTCCCACTTGTAAGTGAAAATGCAACACAGCACGCATTCCCCCTTGAGCGGCGTGCCGGACCAACCGTGTGGGCGGTGCGACGCAAACACGGCAGGCATTTCCTTTTGAACTTGTAACTTGTAAAATTTTGTTCTGCTCCATGGCGCGACCGATAGATAGAAATAACGATTTTCCCTAGAGTAATGAGAAGTTTGGTTCTGGCGCGGTTCATGCATGGAGTACGTAGGAAAATTATGAAGTTGATGCGAAAGGTAAGATAATTACTAGTAGTACCATATACTACTACATGGATTTGACGGAAAGATAAAGATACATATGGATCCATCAACGACATCCTCACGCCCTAGTGCACCGGGTCACCAACCGACGTGTGAGGAGCAGCGGCGTTGGCGGCAAGCTCAACGTGCTTCTGAATAATGTCGTCGAAGCTTGCCCTGCGTTCCAAGAAGGCCGGCGTTCTATCGTCCTCCTCTTGCATGTAGTAGTCCTTGTGGACGATTTGCGCGTAGACGTGGGTGATTATGTTGATGGTGTCTTGCTGTGCCAGGCGCTGCGCGGCGAGCGCGACGTCGAGGTGGACATTTTCTGGCGCGACGGCAGGCAGTCGCAGGGCCACCAATGCGTCGAAGAGGTTGTCACCATAGAGGCCGTTGAGGGTGGCAGGCATCACAGAGCCTGGGCGCGTGGGCTGGAGGCGTACGTCAAGGTCGTCCGCGAGCTTCTTGACGACGGTGAACTTGTCGAGGAAGCCGATGAGGACCTCATCGAACAAGGAGACGAAGCTGTCGTCCAAGCGGCCCCTCGCCCTGGCGGCCTCAAGCACTACCTGGAGACGTTCCTTGGTGCCGGGCCGTAGGCCGGCGTCGTGGACCATCTGGCACAGCCGACTGATGCTCGCGCTCATCGCCTCCATGGGTCTAGCTTCTAGTCAGCTGATCTTGTGATTGGAGTGCTCACTCTTGCCCTTGGGTGCGTAGGTGCGTAGGATTTCGTAGATTGGACTGGCGGGAGCCTTTATATGAGAAGTGCAGACTGCGTTGAATTCATGTGCGTGTTGGCCATCTACTCCTCGCCCCTCTACTGCACCTGCCTTTGGCTGTATGATAGGTTGGCCAGCCACCCGTTGGGCCCATGTGTCATACACCCAAAGGCAGGTGTAGTAAGTCAATGAAGCTACGTCCCCCTCCGTGCCCGTGCATGCTTTCGATGACTTGAGACTACCAAACATCACATGCAGGGGTTAGTTCATTGCATGTAATCCTATTAAGTAGCAAAAATACATTAAGTTATCTCGCCGATAGGAATAAAACAATACACCATGTATTTATTTACAGAGGGAGTAGTACATTTTTTGTGACATGCATTACTAGATATTGCTAGTCAAATACTAAATCCAGATGGACATGGTAGTACTGATGAAGCTATGTACCTAGGGTAGGATCATAGGCCTGACCTAGACACCCTCCCCAAGGACATCACCCTAAAGCCAGAAGCATTCGAAGGGTACCATCATCCACTCGACCAGAGACATTCCACTCGGAAGAATCAATGTCACTCGACCGTCACAGAAACCACTCAACATACAGAAGATCTAAAGCCACTCTACACAGCAACGATCAGGCGTTTACCCATAGACTTAATTATCATTTATAGCACTTTATTACGAATGTTACCTGTAATGCTCCTCCCTTATGTACATTGAACTTCTTGTAACGTGGGCTGGCTGGGGTCCTGGCGCACTCTATATAAGCCACCCCTCCACTAGGACAAGGGTTGGCACCCCCCTGTAACACACACACGCATAATCCAGTCGACCGCCTCCGGGCTCCGAGACGTAGGGCTATTACTTCCTCCGCGAAGGGCCTGAACTCGTAAAACTGATGTGTACAACTTCGCCATAGCTAGGATCTTGCCTCTACATACCTACCCCCCATTCTACTGTCAGTCTTAGATCCACGATAGTTGGCGCCCACAATGGGGCAGGTGTCTTAGCGACTTGTTGGAGAAGTTGCGATTTTGCCGATTCCCATTATCATGGTTTCCGGCGGAGGATTGGCTGAGGGCCGCGAGATCCGTCTCGGTGCACTCGTGTTCGTCGCCGACGACTCCGCTTGGCTCCAAGAGGCTCCACTCGACGTCGAGGCGCTCCCCGTCCGTGGGGCAACGTACTTTCACGCGTGCGTCCGCGACGTCCTTCTTCAGCAGCCGTCGACTCAGTATCGGTTGGCTCCTGTGATGTCCTCGCTCCCCGCTAGTCGCCGGCGCAAGCATTCTGGTCGGTCACGGCTCCAGCGGTGGGTGAGGCATGCGGTGGCCCGCCAATCGTCCACCCCGCAATTCGCGGCAATCGAGCCCATTGAAACTCTCTACGGCCTGTTCGACTGGCTCCGTCGAGACTGCATCCGAGTGCAACAGCAGTGACCCCGCGGCGGAAGTCTGGATGGTCAACGGACCGTGCAGTCCTCCTGGCTTCCCCCGCGACGACGGTGGCGATGGCGGCAGCGATCCGTCGTGCGTCCATGAGGAGTACCGCCCCGAGCCCCTCTCTTCACAGCAAAGAGAAGAGCTTCGCCGCCGCAACATGGATGCACTTCACACTCCTATTGTCGGAGAAACCCCCAAGGGCCGGGCCTTGGAGGAGGCGCGCCTGGCCAACTTGGCTGAGCGCACTCTACTGGAGAACCTCCAGCATGCACTCGACGAGCGTGCTCGGCAACGGATTCCTGAGTCCAGTCGACGACAACTTTTTCCGCCTCCAACTCAGGTATACCAAACCCCGATTCAGAATCACACAGCTGCAACCCGATTAGCAGAGTCGATTCAGCCTTCCCAATCAGAAGCTGGCAGAGGTTTGATGCAGACCCGGGCTTTGCTCCGGGCAGCAGGAGAGCAGAACACAGCAGTATCTCAGTCGCGGAATAGGATTCATAGCAGACCTGTGATGGCAGACACAGTTCAGTCGGCTCACAGCCCAAGATCGCCTCCGAGGCGTGAGGGACGTGGAGACCGACGAGATCAGTACATAAATCGAGAGTAGTATGATCACCGACTCGACCACGATGACCGTCGTCGAGTGCCCACGCCTCCCCCGAGGAGTGGGTCATATGTGCCTCGGCAGCACGATGACAGACGCCCTCACAGTGGCGGAAGGAGAATTCCAGTCGACCCCAGAGAGCCGGGCTTTGATGCGAGATCTATTCTCGTTCAAGGTCTGGTTGACAGGAACAGGGCACACAGAGAAGGCCATGACAGAGATTATCCGACTGGTAGCAGAGTGCATGTTTCAGGTCCAGAGTGCTTTAGCAGAGCCATCAGGGCAGCAGTGATTCCTCCCAACTTCAGGTTGGCGACTGGAGTCAGCAAGTTCACTGGTGAGTCCAAGCCTGACACTTGGCTTGAGGACTACCGAGTGGCTGTTCAGATCGGTGGTGGCAATGATGAAGTGGCCATGAAGCACCTTCCTCTAATGTTGGAAGGCTCGGCCAGAGCATGGTTGAATTAGTTAGCACCTGGCAGCACATATAGTTGCGAAGAACTTGCCCGAGTGTTTGTTAGAACCTTTGAAGGTACATGTAAACGGCCAGCAGGGTTAACGGAGTTGCAATCCTGTGTGTAGAAACCGAATGAAACCTTGAGGGAGTATATTCAGAGATGGATCACGTTGCACCACACACTGGAGAATGTGTCAGATCATCAAGCAGTTTGTGCCTTCAAGGAGGGTGTTCAGTACCGAGAATTGAACCTGAAGTTCGGTCGGACTGGATATATGTCCCTGAGTCGGATGATGGAGATCGCCACCAAGTACGCTAATGTGAAGAGGAAGACCGACTCCGGAGTGGCAAGCACAAAACAGTCGCCCAAGAAACTGGAGGAGGGAATTCCAATTGGAAATAGAAACGAAAGGCCGAACCAGCGGCTCCTGGTGAAGCTTTAGTTGTGTCTCAAGGAAAGTTCAGGGGGAAGCCCAAAGGTGTGACGCCCCCGATTCAATCGTACACTAATCATGCACGGGAAGATATCACAACACAACTCTAAAACATAAATAAGTCATACAAGCATCATAATACAAGCCAGGGCCTCGAGGGCTCGAATACAAGTGCTCGATCATATACGAGTCAGCGGAAGCAACAATATCTGAGTACAAACATAAGTTAAACAAGTTTGCCTTAAGAAGGCTAGCACAAACTGGGATACAGATTAAATGAGGCGCAGGCCTCCTGCCTGGGATCCTCCTAACTACTCCTGGTCGTCGTCAGCGGGCTGCACGTAGTAGTAGGCACCTCCGGTGTAGTAGGAGTCGTCGTCGACGATGGCGTCTGGCTCCTGGGCTCCGGCATCTGGTTGCGACAATCAGGTAGAAGGGAAAGGGGGAAAAGAGGAAGAAAAGCAACCGCGAGTACTCATCCAAAGTACTCGCAAGCAAGGAGCTACACTACATATGCATGGGTATATGTGTAAAGGGCCATATCGGTGGACTGAATTGCAGAATGCCAGAATAAGAGGGGGTTAGCTAATCCTGTCGAAGACTACGCTTCTGGCCACCTCCATCTTGCAGCATGTAGGAGAGAGTAGATGGTAAGTTCACCAAGTAGCATCATATAGCATAATCCTACCCGGCGATCCCCTCCTCGTCGCCCTGTTAGAGAGCGATCGCCAGGATATACCTGGCACTTGGAAGGGTGTGTTTTATTAAGTATCCAGTTCTAGTTGTCATAAGGTTAAGGTACAACTCCGGGTCGTCCTTTTACCGAGGGACACGGCTATTCGAATAGATAAACTTTCCTGCAGGGGTGCACCAGATAACCCAACACGCTTGATCCCATTTGGCCGGACACACTTTCCTGGGTCATGCCCGGCCTCGGAAGATCAACACGTCGCAGCCCCACCTAGGCACAACAGAGAAGTCAGCAAGCCAGTCTAAATCCTATGGCGCAGGGGTCTGGGCCCATCGCCCATTGCACACCTGCACGTTGCGAGGGCGGCCGGAAGCAGAACTAGCCCCCTTAATACAAGAGCAGGCTTACGTTCCAATCCGGCGCGCGCCGTTCAGTCGCTGACGTCACGAAGGCTTCGGCTGATACCACGACGTCGAGTGCCCATAACTGTTCCCGCATAGTTGGTTAGTGCGTATAGACCAAATGGCCAGACTCAGATCAAATACCAAGATCTCGTTAAGCGTGTTAATTGATATAACCACGGACACCGACCAGGGCCAGGCCCACCTCTCACCTAGGCGGTCTCAACCTACCCTATCGCTCCGCCACAAAGATCCACCCAGAGGGCCGTCGGGACAAAGGTCCTTTCAGCCCCCAATCCGTGAATCACTCGCGGGTGCTCCACGAGCCGACCCGACTTTAGTCACCACATGTATAATGTATAAGGTATATAGTATAAACCCGTGATCACCTCCCAAGTGATCACAGCCTGATAGTATAGCACAGCAGACGGACAAGAATGTAGGGCCACTAATGGAAAACTAGCATCCTATACTAAGCATGTAGGATTGCAGGTAAAGGTAACAACAGTAGTGGCAAAGACAGGCTATGCAGCAGAATAGGATTAACGGAAAGCAGTAACATGCTACACTACTCTAATGCAAGAGTATGGAGAAGAATAGGCGATATCTGGTGATCAAGGGGGGGCTTGCCTGGTTGCTCTGGCAAGGAGGGGTCGTCAACAGCGTAGTCGGTCGGGGCACCAGCAGCGGCGTCGGTCTCGTAGTCTACCGGAGAGGAGAGGGGGAGGAAACAATGAATACAATGCAAACAGATGCATAACGATGCAAGACAAAGCAAACAAAGGTGTTAGGTGTGCCCTAACGCGGTAAGAGGTGATACCGGCGAAGGAGGGAAACATCCGGGAAAGTATCCCCGGAGTTTCGCGTTTTCGGACAGATGAACCGGAGGGGGAAAGTTGCGAGTTCGATATGTTAGGGATGTGTGGCGGACGAACAGGCTGCGTATCCGGATTCGTCTCGTCGTTCTGAGCAACTTTCATGTAGAAAGTATTTTCATCCGAGTTACGGTTTATTTTATATGATTTTCTAAAGTTTTAAATCATTTTTAGAATTTATTTAGTTAATTTTAATTCAACATTATCCAGAATAGTGTTTGCTGGCATCATCATGACGTCAGTAGTCAATCAGAGGTGTTGACTGGTCAAACTGACATGTGGGTCCAGTGGGACCCACCTGTCATACACTGTTTAGGTTAATCAGGGGTTTAGGTTAATTAGTTAGGCTTAATTAGTTAACTAAAATGATTAGGTTAAACTAATACAAAATTAATTAAGTTAATTAATTCTCTAACTAATTAATTAATTATTATTTTATTTATTATTATTATTATTATTATTTTAAATTCCTTAAAAAAACCGTTCTGGGCTGGGCCCCGTTTGTCATAGGCCCTACGGGCCTTAGCGGGCGACGGACGCTAGCGGGCGAAGGGCGCGGCCCGAGCGGGCAGACGCCCAGGTGCGGGTGGACTCGACAGGGCGCCGAAGCAGGGGAGTTCGGTGGCCACGGCCCGGCCATTGCCGGAGCAGGGTCCGGCCGGCGGGCAGCGGGACGGGCGCTGGCAGCGCGCGGGCTGAGCGGCGCGGGCAGCGCGCGGCCAGGCCAAGTAGGAGGGGGACGGCGGAGCTGCGGCAGCGCAGGCCATGGCGGAGCAAGGGCGGCAACGGGCGGTGCGGCGCAAGCGGGAGCCAAGCTGCGGCGCGGGCAGAAGGGAGCAGGGAGGCCGCGGCGGAGGGAGGCATCAGGGGCGAGGCGAGGAGCATGGGGTGCAGGCGCGCGCGCTTCGGTGCGGCCAGGAGGGGGCCGGCCACGGGGCGCGCGCAGCGTGCGGGCGGCACGGGTGGTCGGCGCGATGAGCAGGGGAGGAGGCGAGGCCTGCGCGACGGTAGTGGAGCAACAGCTCGAGCAGCAGTCGCGGCAGGAGAGTGGCGGTGGGGGTCCTCACCGGGGTTCGTAGGGCAAAGGCAGCGGGGTTCGAGGTGGGGGATGGGGACGACGTGCGTAGGGGGAGGCAGGCCGGCGGGGTAGACGACGAGGTGGCTCCGGCGAGGCCCCTGGAGCTTCGGGCGGCGGCGACGGCAGGGTTCGATCCGGGCGGCGACATCGGGGACGGGATCGGGCCCTCCTGATCCAGATCCAACGAGAGAGGGGGGAGGGGAATGAGAGGGAGACGTGGGGAGAGTGGGGAGTGGGCTAGGGTTCGGGGGAGTGGGGGAGAGGATAAGGGAGTGGGATGGGGCGCGGCTGGTTGGGCCAGGTGGGCCGGTCGGGCGGCCTGGAGGCCAGCTGGGCCACGGCCCAGCGGGGAGGGGTTTACTCCTTTTTTCTGTTTTTGTATTCTCGTTTTCTTTTTAGTTATTTTCTTTTTCTGTTTATATTTTAGAGTCTAATTATTTTAGTTTTGTAAAACACATCTTTAGCACCTAGATTAGCATATCAAGTTAGACAAGTTCCATAGAAAGTTTAGTGCCAAATTAAATTAGTTAAATATTATATTAACTAAAAAAGGTATTTACTTAATTGTTTTACCTACTGTTTTAATTATTTTAGAGCCTTTAAACACGTCATCAAAGTTTGGTTTCGCCGCCACAATTACCTATGATTTATCCGACACATTTAGAACATTTTTGTTTTAGCATGTGAAAACTTTTATCGTTTGACTTAATTTCAAATTTGAATTTGAATCGGTTTTGAACTACGCGAGATTTAGCAACAGTAACAGAGGTGACGTGGCATCGTTAACATGGGATTACTGTAGCTTAATTATCCGGGCGTCACAATTCTTCTCCACTACAAGAAATCTCGTCCTGAGATTTAAGAGGGGGAGTGAGGGGGAAAGATCTAGTTACGAAATTCTGACGAATCCTCTCAGTCTTGGTTGCTCTTCTCGAAGAGGTCGATCCATTACGTTGATGTCTCCATTTCTCTACTTCATGTCATCATGATGAAGTCACCATCCTTTCTTCGGGAACTCCATCGTACTTACGAAAGAATAAATGGTGGTTATTCCAGAAGAACGGACCTCTGCAAGGTTGACTACCTGGTAGCTAACATCGGGGGAAGGTGACAGAAAGTAACTCTCGAACTGAAACTTAAGAAAATTTCGAGAGCAAAGTAAGAAGGTACCATGAGAAGTTTAAGCGGGTAGACAATCGTTCGATGCCTGAACAAAGTGTGAAAGGGGTCCAGAGCAACGAGAAATAGTATTGCACCTGATACCAGAATAGATCACTAGGAAGGTGGCCCATAAATTAAATACGAAGCCAAGCGTGGGGAATAACTATTAGAAACAGGGTTGTATAGGAGAGTCAGGTTTCGATCTTGTGGAACTGTGGGTTATGGGCCCACCATGTGGGTTAAAAGTAGGAAGGGCGGAGACGTCTTGCGTGATCATGCAAGCAAGGCATGTCAGAGGGTAGCCTGTCGATTATGTCGGCAAAAACGTCGATACCAAGGGTGAGGGACAAAGAGAACCATTTTCGTGCCCGTTGAACGAGGCGGACCAATAGGCAAAGTTCCCGTCCATCGGTGGCTACCGGAATGTCATCAACAGTAGAAACAGGGTCTCACTGACAGAGTTGTACACCAAGGTGTTTACATAAGCAGTGAATTATTACTGCTTAGATCATACAATTCACAAGAAAGGTTAAACAAAACAATGGAAAGGAAAAGGTGATCATCAGATTAAACAGAACAATGGAAAGGAAAATGTGTTTAAACACATATTTCAGGGATATATCCTTCCCAAGGACAAGCAGAGCATGCTATCCATGGCAGGGTATAATGTAGAAAACCCTTTAGGTAGGGGAGAGAATTTTCATGACATTACCCATACAGCGGTGTTTGGATAATTGAGCAGGAAACATTTAGCATCGGACTTCAAATGTTCCTGTTGAAAATCGGAGTACCATAGACATGCATCGAGATAGCCTTGACATGGTTATCCGGTGAAGATCAGACTTTAGAAACACAAAGGATCCATCAGGAACCGCTTGTAGAATAAGTCTTACAATTTCCTCCTGGAAGAAAGGATAGCCTTGCTAAAAAGGAAATGGTAACAATAGGTCCTCCGGCCAGGTGTGCTAGGCACGATATCACCTTACCGGGTCATATAAAGACCATTGTTATTACTCTTGGAAATATGTTCCCACCATCATATCTGATTGAGGTTCAGATCTAATTGGTGTCGGGATACCTGAGACTCGGGATGCCTGAGAAGAAAAGGCGCAACACCAATTGACGAGATGACATTGTAAGATTCTCGGGAAACGAACTATGGAAGCAAGTTCCGAAACAAGAGTTCATCATTAAGCCAAGGAGAAGATGAGGAGCTAGCTGATGGACTCAGCGACTATTCATCAAGGTTAACAAAAGATGGATTTCCACAATGATGTGAACAAGGTGGTAACACTTGTCAGATCAAACAATATAATGATGTATGCTCGAGGAAAACATACACAATTAAACATTGGTTGAAAGGGGCACCCGAAATATGGGCTGGGTTGCACGACCAATGTTGGAATGGAAATTTAGCAACCAGCACACTACATTGGAATTATTGTCCATTAACTCTGAAGTAACAAGGTTGCTAGATATATTAAATTCTCATAACAGAGTTCACTCAACACGGGGACCAAGAGAAGAATGATGATGGTGAGAAGCATCACTGTATCAAGAATTTCTTAAGAGGTGGTGAAACTCTCACGACATTCTTGACATAAAAGATGGTAATACTCCAGTGTAAAGAAGAACAATTGCTGGATAGCAAGGAACTCAAGGTATAACACAAAACAAGAACAAGTTTGTGTTGGAGGAAAGGTAGTAGAGTGGTCGATGATAACACTAATCATCGAGGGCAAGGATGGTCTTTCTCATCATGAATTCCATTGATATCCTGGAAGAGCTCAGAATGCTGATGATGATCACGACACATTTGTTGAGAGAATTCATGAAGATGTAATCGATTGGCGATGACATCAAGTCAAGGGAATGATGAAGCAAAAGGTTATTGAAACCATGGGTACGACACAAACTCGAGATCAAGTTTGTTGTTCAAGGAGAAATGACATGACGAGGAAGATCAACGTAAGATTAGCTCATCGTCGAAAGTTGTGCTCCGGGAAGAAGGACCATGTAGCACAGTAAAAAAATGTTGCATGATAATGATATAGCCGATCAGGCTAGGAATGGCTTGAAGGATTATTAAACTCATAAGCAATGAAAATTACTTAGAGTTATCGTATCGGAGCGCGGAATCGATTCACTTATGGATGTTCTCGGTTGACGACAACCCAGAACCCGTGGAGTCACTCTGATAGGGAAGGTAGTACTTCATCAGAAATTCATAAGATATATCCTCGAGATACCATTGGGGTAATACAAGAAGGCAGATCAAAATAGAGGTTGGGCAGGCGTATTGATCTGCAGAAGGCAAGTACTCTAACATGTCCGAGAAATGGAATCAAGAAGAAAATATGGTCGGAACCATGGTTGCAAAAGACCAATTCCCATATATAAGATGAACTTATACCAAAGAGGGTTTAAGAGAAGCATCCATGATAAGATCATCATCGTGTCCATGGGCATGAACGCAAGGTTCAAGGTCGACTCCCACTTCTCTAATACACAACTTCTCATTTTCTACTCTTGGTTAAGAATGTTTAGAGTTTGAAAGTTTAACTGGCGGAATACCAGAAGGTTATGACCCAGGCAGACTTTTGGGTTCACACAAATTAAGGAAGGTATATGTTCAACCCATCGGGGCATCTTAGAAACATATACCACAACTCCAGGAGTAATTCATACAAGCTCGAAAGCAACACATGGTTGAGAAAGCAGAGGATACAATTTACCCAAGGCATTATGTATCCGAGGGCGGCTCAAAAGATTATTGACAGACGTTATTAGATAAAATCCAACAAAGTATCTGACGGTCCATAACAGTGTTAATGTGAGTACCGGCACAATCAAAGGAAGAAACAATGCAAAGGCACTGGATTATAGAAACAACTGACTAATTCAGAGTTCAGATGCAAAGGAATTTATTATTTCCACATCAAGGGATCAGAAGCAAATGCTCTGATTAAGGATGGATAACTTGAGTAAGCTTAGGGGTACAAACGACGACAATTTGATTGGTCAAGATCCAGCTCATGTTAAAAATGATGTCTGAGTCGGAAGGATGAATTCTAGGATATGATTGAGGATTGCGAGCATTCGCAACATATTGAATCAATGGACTCAAAATGATATTGACAAAGGATGCCAATAAGATTACCAGACTTATGGGATTAACCATAATGCAAGCAAGCAAGAATTTCAAGAGCAAGAGGATGCTCAGGATTTTTGGAAGATCGAATGGTTTTTCGAAAACTTTTGTGAAACACATGAACAACTGGGAAAGAGCGGATACTCGATAAGTGCGAGGAATTATCCGTAAGGGTATTCATGAGGCAAGAACTGTATAGCAGTAAGCTCAAAGGATTCTTGGAACAACGGAGAGCGGTTCGGGGCATCTTGTATTAACAAGACCAACTTGGAATAAAATTAAGAACGACGGGTGTAAGTATTTATCCATAGGGATAAACCAGTGGTAGGGAATTGAAAAAGCAACAAGCACAAAGTCTCGAGAACATCGGAGAGTATCTTCGAAATCCTTCGGTGCACCAAGCAATCATCTGGAGTGAGGGGCTCTCCGGGAGGAAGTAGTTACGAGAACCTAGAGTCAGAGTTAGTAAAATCATTTCACCCGAATAGAAGAGAGGTCAGAGTCCCAGAGTATAGGCCGAGGAATAAAAGATCCTAATACCACCCAATGGCGACGTGGGCCCGTAAGCCACACAGCCATGTTAGTGAAAGTTTTTTTTTCAATGACTAGACTCGACTTCGGCCAAGGAGTTGGAAAGGGGATTCCTACAGGCAGTCGGCTCTGATAACTTGTGACGCCCCCGATTGAATCGTACACTAATCATGCACGCAAACGTGTACGATCAAGACCAGGGACTCACGGGAAGATATCACAACACAACTCTAAAACATAAATAAGTCATACAAGCATCATAATACAACCCAGGGGCCTCGAGGGCTCGAATACAAGTGCTCGATCATAGACGAGTCAGCGGAAGCAACAATATCTGAGTACAGACATAAGTTAAACAAGTTTTCCTTAAGAAGGCTAGCACAAACTGGGATACAGATCGAAAGAGGCGCAGGCCTCCTGCCTGGGATCCTCCTAACTACTCCTGGTCGTCGTCAGCGGGCTGCACGTAGTAGTAGGCACCTCCGGTGTAGTAGGAGTCATCGTCGACGGGGCGTCTGGCTCCTGGGCTCCGGCATCTGGTTGCGATAATCAGGTAGAAGGGAAAGGGGGAAAAGAGGGAGAAAAGCAACCGTGAGTACTCATCCAAAGTACTCGCAAGCAAGGAGCTACACTACATATGCATGGGTATATGTGTAAAGGGCCATATCGGTGGACTGAATTGCAGAATGCCAGAATAAGAGGGGGATAGCTAATCCTGTCGAAGACTACGCTTCTGGCCACCTCCATCTTGCAGCATGTAGGAGAGAGTAGATGGTAAGTTCACCAAGTAGCATCGTATAGCATAATCCTACCCGACGATCCCCTCCTCGTCGCCCTGTTAGAGAGCGATCGCCGGGATATATCTGGCACTTGGAAGGGTGTGTTTTATTAAGTATCCAGTTCTAGTTGTCATAAGGTCAAGGTACAACTCCGGGTCGTCCTTTTACCAAGGGACACAGCTATTCGAATAGATAAGCTTCCCTGCAGGGGTGCACCACATAACCCAACATGCCTGATCCCATTTGGCCGGACACACTTTCCTGGGTCATGCCCGGCCTCGGAAGATCAACACGTCGCAGCCCCACCTAAGCACAACAGAGAGGTCAGCACGCTGGTCTAAATCCTATGGCGCAGGGGTCTGGGCCCATCGCCCATTGAACACCTGCACGTTGCGAGGGCGGCTGGAAGCAGAACTAGCCCCCTTAATACAAGAGCAGGCTATGGTGACTCCCACCTCTCCACCGCCACCCTAACCCTAGCCACCCAACATCGTCGGCGATCCCCACATCCTCCGTGGGTTTTGCCATCTGATCGGCTCATCTCCCCCGGCGTCTCTTCCTCTCGCCTCTGGTTGTTTTCTTCCTCATGGCGGTCCACGCCGCGCTCTCCTTGGGATTGGATTTCTCCCCGGGGATGAAGTTGGCGTCTGAGATCCAATGCACCTTCAACAGATCGGTGCACCCAACAGAAGACACGGGCCATTTCATTATGGTCGTCTCTTTTGCACGACACACCTTTCGGCTGGATGAGGAAAATGTGGGGTTCGCTCTTGAGGCGGCCATCAGAGGATACTGCTCACACCTCAAGGTATCTTTCCCCCATCATGGCGTCTTCTCTTTCAACGTTTCTTGCAAGGAGGTGGGTTTTTTCATTTTGCACCAGAGGAGTTTTGTCTGCGATCAGTTCAAGTGTTTTTTCCACCTCTGGGGTCATGGTGGCCCTGATTGGCAGAAGGAATTTCGTCTTTGGCAATCTGAATGCCAAGAGGAATGGGTTTTAGTTAGCCCCTCTAAGAGGAGAGCTCGCCTTGGTTTAGAGGCCATGAAATTTCCTCCGGCCAAATCTTCTCTCCGCGCTCGCGTGGCCAAATCTCTTCCTAAGAAACATGCTACGTTTGCTACGTTCATGCAATACCCGGCGCGTAAGGGCTATAGCTATGGCCCGTCCACCGATGAGGTGGCCACGGTCAGAGCAGCGGGCTATCGTGTCTCGTCTCATGAGGATGCGGATGATCTTTCTCCGGTGACCATCCCACCGCCGGCAAGGCTAGCGATTCAGTTTGGAACAATCCCGCCTTCCCCGGAGGGTTTATCTCCTGCCCGTTTAAACCCTGGAACCTCGGGTGGCCGATTAGTTTTCACATTGGAAGGTTTGGATTCTCCTGTACCCGCTCAACCGCCTCTAGTTCCTTAGTTGGGCTCCAGGGTACAACCCATCTGTCTGTCGGATGACGAGAGTGGCAGCCCATCACCTCTGGCCTCTAGGGCTTTGTCCCCTGAGGATATTATCCGAGACCTGCAAAGTTTTGACGTTATGATTGAAGATATGGCTGCGAGCTATTGGGATTGTCAGCATTGCTTGGCTATGCGCCACACATCAGAGACATGCACGAATCCGGTCCGTTGCCGTAATTGTTTTCGTTCGGGACACGTTAAAAAAAACTGCACCGACAAGCCGCCTGACTTATCCGTCCGGGTGCCTAAAGTCCCATCGCCGGGTTTTGGGAAGCGGGACCGAACAGAGGATTCTCCCCCTGCCTCTCCAGTTTCCCGAGACCAAACGCCTCCGGAGAAAACCCCATCCTCTGCTTCTCCGCCGCCACCATCGCCGCCTGACCGCCCTGACGAGCACACCCAAGCTTCCCCCAGCTCTGGTCCGGCTCCTGCTTTGCAGCCTCCAATGGCGGTGTTTGAGATTGACCCGCACCGCTTTATCCCTGCGGGCTTCGACATTGAAGATGGCGGAGCAGATCGTTTACCCCGCACCTTCTACACGCCGGCCGTCCCGCCACCCCGAGCGCATGAGCAGTACATGGTGGCCATTGTGGAGCCGATCCCGCCTCCAGAGCTAGTTGGGGTCCGTCGTCAGCAGGTTCTTGATTTTCTAGTTCAAGTGATGCATGTTCCAGTTCTTTCTGCTCAGACTTGGTATCAAGGAGTTGGTCTGTTCGAGATGGAAGATCCAGTTGTCCGGGGCTCTTTTACTCTGCATCCACCGTTTCCCTTAGGGATTGATGATGATGGCAATGAGTTTTTTGTCCGTTTTATCCCGCATAATCAGGGTGAAGGTTTTCGTGCTATTCATGGCCAGCGGACGGGGTGGTTGATGTTCATCGGCATCCCTTTAGACTACAGGAACACGCAGTGCATTGCTGATATGGTTGGCTCTTTCGGACAGTTCCACTACTGGAATAGCACTGACAGGCGTAAGGTTCGAGCCTTGGTCCGTGCCTCGTTCCCTGACAATGCGCTAGTTCCTCGTTCGGTCACCTTTCGGGAATTTGCCAATTGGGGCGACGTCATGGTGTCTTGGTCTGCTGGTTGCTATATCCTGTCAGGGGAATTCGCTGGTGCCATGATCCCAGCGGATGAGGACCCAATGCCTCTAAATGGGAATCCCCACCCGTTGCCTGGAGTTCAAGTGCCGCAGCCATTTTGGGCAATGCCTCCATACCCTGCTCTGGGATGGAACGCCGTTCCTCCGGGCCCTCCTCAAGGGCAGAATGAGGGGGCGGGATGGGCTGACAATGTGCCGCAGGCAGCAGGATGGGGCCCATGGGAGGAGCAGATTCAGCCTGATCATCAGCAGCAGCATCAAGAGGTCCAACCTGTCCAAGACCAGAATTCTATGATTTTGAACCCATTTGCGGATTCTTCTGATGATGAGGATATGGCTGAGGTCCAGCAGCCTCTACAAGCCCCACCAATTGTGCAGCTGGAGCCGATTCATCTTGGCATGGTCCGGGTTTTTTATGGGCCAGTTCTGCCGCCGGCCATGATCTGGGAGAGATTATTCAAGTCTTTGTTACCTGCATTCTTCATCAGGGATATACCAGCTTGTCTGCCTAGTTCTTCTGCGATGTTGCTACAAATCAAATTTGGGTCTGCCGATCTGCAAGCGAAGTATCAGCTTTTTTCTGCTCCGCATGATGTCCCCGTTCCTGGACCCAGCTCTTCGGTGGTCATTGAGGAGTTGGCACCTGAAGATCACTCGTGCTCCACTTACCAGGTTACACCTTCTCCCTCTCAGGGCTCTCCAGAGGACTTTCAGTTTTCTTCGGTTACACCTTCTCCGCTGGGCAAGCGACCACGTCAGCCTGCACGCTCAAGGCGCTCTATCACGCTTGTGGAGCCAGTTCTAGATTTCTCCACTAGAAGGATGACGCGCAGTTCTGCCAAGAGGACAGGCATGAAGCCAGTTTCTGCCATTCCTCCGAGGTCTGCCCCCAGCGTCGCCCGAAGGCCAAGAAGCTTCGTCTTGATGATGAGCCCAGCATGCTCCCTCTCCCACCTCCGACGCCTATTCCGACGCTGCAGGCCATTGGCGTGGCTTTGGGCATTGATCCATCTGAGTTATCAGTGGAGAAGCTTATGGCTTCTCCCAATCCTGCTGAAGAAGGCGATGGTTCACATGATGCTTGACGGCCCACGAAGATTCCTGGAGAGTTGGGCGCTTTTGCTTTTGTGCCCGTTTTTTGTTTTCAGTGACTGTCTGTAACACTTGGTTACTGTTATTGCCACTTATGTTCCGTTTATGTCCATGCTGTTAAGCAGCTGGATCTGCAACTATACCCATGCGTTGTTTTTTATGGATAATTGCTATTTTCGCAACTGGAATGTGCTCTGTTGGAATGTGCGGGGGCTCAATTCTGAGGCTCGAAAGCGTGATCTACGTGCCAAGATTGAGGAGAGCAGATGTTCTGTTATTTGTCTGCAAGAAACTAAATGTGAGAGCTTTGATATCCGTACGATTAGATCCTTCTGCCCTAGGCGGTTTGATCAATTCGCGTTCTCCCCTTCTGTTGGAGCCTCTGGCGGGATCCTCGTTGTTTGGAATTCCTCGATCTTTCATGGTCAGCTTGTGGATATTCAGAGGTTTGGTGTTGTCGTCTCTTTCCAGTCGTTGCAGAATTCTGAAAAATGGACCCTAACCTCTGTCTATGGGCCATGTGAGGGCCAGCCTAGGGACGATTTTGTTAGTTGGCTTTATCACCTTCAAACCCCCCGGATGAAAATTGGCTCTTGGTGGGGGACTTTAATTTCATCAGATCTTTGGAGAACCGAAACCTTCCGGGTGGTGATACCAATGATATCTTCCTATTCAACGAAATAATTGGTCACCTGGGTCTTTTGGAGCTGCCCTTGAAGGGCCGGAGCTTTACCTGGTCTAATATGCAGCAAAACCCCCTGCTTGAGCAACTCGATTGGTTCTTCACTACTACTGATTGGATTTCACACTACCCAAACACTGTGGTTACACCACTAGCCAGAACTTTCTCCGACCACGTGCCTTGTGTGGTGTCCATTGACACTACCATTCTTGCGGCCAAGATTTTTCGGTTTGAAAATTTCTGGTTGGATATGCCGGGGTTCATGGATTGTGTCTCCAAGTCCTGGAATGCACCTGTTTTCTCTGATCTTTCTGCTTCCGCGGTTATCACAAGGAAATTTAAGCGACTGCGGTACGATTTGAAAATTTGGAGCAAAAAACTATCGTACATCAAAAAGCTTACTGTTGATTGTTCAAAGGTGAATCTGCACTTTGATCAGCTGGAGGAAGTACGACCTCTAACACGGCCGGAATTCAACTTCCGGAAACTCGTGAAGTTTCACTATGAACATCTGTTAAAACTTCACTATATATATTGGAAACAGCGGTGCACTATTAGGTACATCAAGGTTGGTGAGGAGAATTCAAATTTTTTCATGCCATGGCCTCTGAGCGTATGAGGAGAAACTCCATCTCCAGTCTGAAAACCAGCTCCATGCTTGATCCAGTGACTGATCATGCTCAGATGGCGGGAATCCTTTGGGCCTCTTTCAAATCTAGGATGGGCCAGGCCCAAGGGATCTCTATGGGCTTTGATTTGAATCATTTAATCCAACCCATCCCGGGACTGGAGGAGCTATCCTTGCCTTTTTCTGATGAGGAAATTCACAAAGTTTTGAAGGATTTGCCGGCGGATCGGGCACCTGGCCCAGATGGCTTTAATGGGATGTTCGTCAAGCGCTGTTGGCCTATAATTGAGGGGGATTTCTTGAGGATGATTCGGGTTTTTATGAGGGGAAGCTTTCGTTGGAAAATATCAACTCCTCCCTCATTACGCTCATACCCAAAATCATGTCACCAGAAGGGCCGGATGATTTCCGGCCAATTTCCCTCACCAACACTTGTCTTAAATTCCTAACAAAATTGCTGGCCAACAGATTGCAGCGGGTGATCCTTAAGTGCATCCACAAAAATCAGTATGGGTTCCTTAAGGGTCGGTCGATTCAGGATTGTCTGGCCTGGAGTTTTGAGTATATTCACCAATGTAAGCAATCCAAGCGTCCAATTGTAATCCTTAAGTTGGACTTTGCTAAGGCCTTTGACACAGTTGAGCATGAGGTTATTCTTCAGATGTTGCAGCATAAAGGATTTGATGCCAAATGGATTCTTTGGGTTAAACAGCTGTTGTCTACAGGTTCTTCGTCTGTGCTGTTAAATGGCATTCCTGGAAAGCAATTCTTGTGTAAGTGTGGTGTCAGGCAGGGTGATCCACTCTCTCCTCTGTTGTTCGTCATCGCAGCCGATCTGTTGCAATCTGTGGTCAATCAAATGCTGGCGTCTGGCACACTCTCTTTGCCTCTTCAGACCCATGACAGGGATTTTCCCATCATCCAATATGCAGATGACACGATCCTATTTCTTGCGGCTAAGGATGATGAGCTTGTTGCCCTCAAGAATATGCTGCTTACATTTCAACAATCCACTGGTTTAAAGGTCAACTTTGCTAAATCCTCAATGATCCCACTCAATATGACTACCGAGGAGGCTGACAGACTTGCTGCTATTCTCGGTTGTAAAATTGGCCAGCTTCCATTTACTTATCTTGGATTGCCTTTGGGAACTACGAGGCCAAGGATCATTGACCTCATGCCCTTAGTTGACAGTCTTGAAAGGAGATTAACTGCAAGCTCTTCTATGCTGAATCAAGGTTCTCGATTGCAGCTTCTCACCTCTGTCCTGACCTCTCTGCCAATATACTTTCTGTGTAGCCTCAATATCCCAGCCGGGATCATTAAGCAACTGGACAGGATCTTCAGGCAATGCCTTTGGAGGGGTAATAGTGATGTTCCAAAACAGTCTCTGGCTGCTTGGGAGCTCGTTTGCAGGCCAAGAGATAAGGGTGGTTTGGGCATTATTAATCTGAACATCCAGAACAAAGGACTGCTTCTCAAGCATCTCCACAAATTCTATAACAAGGTTGATGTTCCTTGGGTGACCCTGATATGGAATAGCTACTATGATCATGGGGTCCCACAGGCAACAGCTACTGCTGGATCTTTCTGGTGGAGAGATATTCTGAAGCTGCATGAGGCTTACACTGCTATTGCATCAGTACACATCAACATGGGTGATTCTGCTCTTTTCTGGACTAATTCCTGGCACATTGGGGGCTCTGCTAGACCCCTCTGTTGGAGATTGCCAAGGTTGTTTTCTTTTGTCAATAATGACAGGATCTCTGTGAGGGAATTTCTCCAATCCCAGGATCTTTTCTCCATGTTTTATTTGCCTCTTTCTCGGGAAGCTGCTACTGAGTTGCACATACTGGAAAGTTGGATCATGCAGTTAGACAGAGACCCCACCTTACCTGATGTTTGGATATGGCCTGGTCAATCAGGAGGGTATACTGCGAAAAGTTTTTACAGGATCATGCACTCCCACTTGCCTACAATACAACCCTGCAAATGGCTTTGGCAGAGTAAGTGCACCATGAAGATCAAGGTGTTCGGCTGGCTTTTGTTCTTTGACAGACTTAACACCAAGGATATGCTGGTTAGGAGACACTGGCGCTCAAATCAGGATGACAATCTTTGCCTCATCTGCAGTGAGTTGGCGTATGAGAATAGGATACATCTATTTTTTAACTACACCTTCAGCTGTAGAATCTGGAACTATTTGGGTATTGATTGGTCTGGAGGTTCAGATATTCTGCAATGTCTCCTGCACGCCAGGTCCAACTTCACACACCCTTTCTTCGTTGAAGTTATACTAACAGCAGCATGGAATATTTGGATTATGCGAAATGGCAGAATTTTCAGAGCTGAGAGAGCTACTTTCAGTGCTTGGAAGTGTAATTTCATCCATGATATTTCTTTGCTTGCTCACAGGGTGAAGGACTGTAACAAGCCAAAGCTTTTGGCTTGGATTGCTTCTTTGTTGTAAAGCAAGTACAGTTAGTTAGCAAATAGGTAGTCTCTTTCCCCCTTTTGTTTTTCTTCTTTGTATAGTCTGTTTTACTTGTACAGTGGTACTTTATATAATAAAGGGCTGTGGGGCTTTGCCTCACAGTAAATATTCAAAAAAAAATTACAAGAGCAGGCTTACGTTCCAATCCGGCGCGCGCCGCTCAGTCGCTGACGTCACGAAGGCTTCGGCTGATACCACGACGTCGAGTGCCCATAACTGTTCCCGCGTAGTTGGTTAGTGCGTATAGACCAAATGGCCAGACTCAGATCAAATACCAAGATCTCGTTAAGCGTGTTAATTGATGTAACCACTGGCACCGACCAGGGCCAGGCCCACCTCTCACCTAGGCGGTCTCAACCTGCCCTGTCGCTCTGCCACAAAGATCCACCCAGAGGGCCGTCGGGACAAAGGTCCTTTCAGCCCCCAATCCGTGAATCACTTGCGGGTGCTCCACGAGCCGACCCGACTTTAGTCACCACATGTATAATGTATAAGGTATATAGTATAAACCCGTGATCACCTCCCAAGTGATCACAGCCTAATAGTATAGAACAGCAGACGGACAAGAATGTAGGGCCACTGATGGAAAACTAGCATCCTATACTAAGCATGTAGGATTGCAGGTAAAGGTAACAACAGTAGTGGCAAAGATAGGCTATGCAGCAGAATAGGATTAACGGAAAGCAGTAACATGCTACACTACTCTAATGCAAGAGTATAGAGAAGAATAGGCGATATCTGGTGATCAAGGGGGGGGGGCTTGCCTGGTTGCTCTGGCAAGAAGGAGGGGTCGTCAACAGCGTAGTCCGTCGGGGCACCAGCAGCGGCGTCGGTCTCGTAGTCTACCGGAGAGAAGAGGGGGAGGAAACAATGAATACAATGCAAACAGATGCATAACGATGCATGACAAAGCAAACAACGGTGTTAGGTGTGCCCTAACGCGGTAAGAGGTGATACCGGCGAAGGGGGGAAACATCCGGGAAAGTATCCCCGGTGTTTCGCGTTTTCGGACAGATGAACCGGAGGGGGAAAGTTGCGAGTTCGATATGTTAGGGATGTGTGGCGGACGAACGGGCTGCGTATCCAGATTCGTCTCGTCGTTCTGAGCAACTTTCATGTAGAAAGTATTTTCATCCGAGTTACGGTTTATTTTATATGATTTTCTAAAGTTTTAAATCATTTTTAGAATTTATTTAATTAATTTTAATTCAACATTATCCAGAATAGTGTTTGCTGGCATCATCATGACGCCAGCATGACGTCAGCAGTCAATCAAAGGTGTTGACTGGTCAAACTGACATGTGGGTTCAGTGGGACCCACCTGTCATACACTGTTTAGGTTAATCAGGGGTTTAGGTTAATTAGTTAGGCTTAATTAGTTAACTAAAATGATTAGGTTAAACTAATATAGAATTAATTAAGTTAATTAATTCTTTAATTAATTAATTAATTATTTATTTTATTTATTATTATTATTATTTTAAAATTCCTTAAAAAACGTTCTAGGTTGGGCCCCGTTTGTCATAGGCCCTAGGGGCCTTAGTGGGCGACGGACGCTAGCTGGCGAAGGGCGCGGCCCGAGCGGGCACACCCCCAGGTGCAGGTGGACCCGGCAGGGCGCCGAAGCAGGGGAGTTCGGTGGCCACGGCCCGGCCATTGCCGGAGCGGGGTCCGGCCGGCGGGCAGCGGGACGAAAGCGACGGCGGGACGGGCGCTGGCAGCGCGCGGGCTGAGCGGCGCGGGCAGCGCGCGGCCAGGCCGAGCAGGAGGGGACGGCGGAGCTGCGGCAGCAGGGCGGCAGCGCAGGCCATGGTGGGGCAAGGGCGGCAACGGGCGGTGCGGCGCAAGCGGGAGCCGAGCTGCGGCGCGGGCAGAAGGGAGGAGGGAGGCCGCGGCGGAGGGAGGCATCAGGGGCGAGGCGAGGAGCACGGGGTGCAGGCGCGCGCGCTTCGGCGCGGCCAGGAGGGGGCCGGCCACGGGGCGCGCGCAGCGTGCGGGCGGCACGGGTGGTCGACGCGATGAGCAGGGGAGGAGGCGAGGCCTGCGCGACGGCAGCAGAGCAACAACTCGAGCAGCAGTCGCGGCAGGAGAGCAGCGGCGGGGGTCCTAACCGGGGTTCGTAGGGCAAAGGCAGTGGGTGGGGGATGGGGACGACGTGCGTAGGGGGAGGCAGGCCGGTGGGGTAGACGACGAGGTGGCTCCGGCGAGGCCCCTGGAGCTCCGGGCGGCGGCGACGGCGGTGTTCGATCCGGGCGGCGGCGTCGGGGACGGGATCGGGCCCTCCTAATCCAGATCCAACGAGAGAGTGGGAGGGGAACGAGAGGGAGACGTGGGGCGAGTGGGGAGTGGGCTAGGGTTCGGGGGAGTGGGGGAGCGGATAAGGGAGTGGGATGGGGCGCGGCTGGTTGGGCCAGGTGGGCCGGTCGGGTGGCCTGGAGGCCAGCTGGGCCACGGCCCAGCGGGGAGGGGTTCACTCCTTTTTTCTGTTTTTGTATTCTCGTTTTCTTTTTATTTATTTTCTTTTGCTGTTTATATTTTAGAGTCTAATTATTTTAGTTTTGTAAAACACATCTTTAGCACCCAGATTAGCATATCAAGTTAGACAAGTTCCATAGAAAGTTTAGTGCCAAATTAAATTAGTTAAATATTATATTAACTTAAAAAAGGTATTTACTTAATTGTTTTACCTACTGTTTTAATTATTTTAGAGCCTTTAAACACTTCGTCAAAGTTTGGTTTCGCCGCCACAATTACCTATGATTTATCCGACACATTTAGAACATTTTTGTTTTAGCATTTGAAAACTTTTATCGTTTGACTTAATTTCAAATTTGAATTTGAATCGGTTTTGAACTACGCGAGATTTAGCAACAGTAACAGAGGTGACGTGGCATCGTTAACATGGGATTACTGTAGCTTAATTATCCGGGCGTCACAAAAGGGCCGTGGAACCCCAAGAAAGTGAAAGATCAAGATGGTAATGATGTGTTGGATTTACCATGCCACATTCACACCAAAAAAGATGAAGAGGGTAATCTCATTTACTATAAACAGACCACTCGACAGTGTCGGCTCCTGATCCAGCAGTTCCAAGAGAAACAACCCAAGGAGAAGGAAAAGGAGTCGGACAAGGGTGAGGATAAGGAAGAAGATGATGATGGTTTTCGTAACGTCAATTCCACTCTGATGATTTTTGCTGATGTTGAAGGCAAAAGTCGACTGAAAGTTATCAACAGAGAGGTTAACATGGTTGCTCCGGCAACACCAAGTTATTTGAAGTGGTCCCAGACTGCCATCACATTCGACCAGTCTAACCATCCAGCACATATAGCCACCCGTGGGAGGCAAGCGCTGGTGGTTGACCCAGTTGTTGAAGGCACTCGACTGACTAAAGTGCTGATGGATGGTGGTAGTGGCTTGAATATCCTTTATGTCGAGACCTTGAAGGGAATGGGCATTCCAATGTCCAAGCTAGTGAAAGCAATATGAGTTTCCATGGCATCATACCTGGCAAGAAGGCCGAATCACTCGGCCAGATTGCCCTTGATGTGGTTTTCGGTGATTCCAAGAATTACCGCAAAGAAAAGTTGACATTTGAAGTAGTGGATTTCCAGAGTGCTTATCATGCTATTCTGGGTAGGCCTGCCTATGCACGTTTCATGGCTCGACCATGTTATGTGTACCTCAAGTTGAAAATGCCTGGTCCCAGAGGAGTGATCACTATCACTGGCAATCGGCAGAAGGCAGAAGAGTGCTTCCGGAAGGGCTCAAAAATCGCTGATGCACAAATGGCAGCAGTCGAAATGCAAGAATACCGGAAGAACGCAGATCCCAGTGATTTGTTGCGCTCCAAGAAGCCTGCCACTGATTCTGCATTTCAGTCGTCTGGTGAAACCAAGCCGATTCATATTCACCCGACCGATCCTAGTGCTGCTCCTACTCATATTTCAACTTCACTCGACAGCAAATAGGAAGAAGCGCTCATCCAGTTCCTCCGTGAGAACGACATCTTCGCATGGAAACGTTCTGACATGCCGGGTGTACCCAGGGGACTGGCTGAACATCGTTTGCGAGTCGACCCGAAAGTAAAACCAGGCAAGGAACATCTTCGACGGTCCGCCGTACAGAAGAGAAAGGCAATTGGTGAGGAAGTGGCTCGGCTCCTTGCGGCCGAGTTCATCCGAGAGATTTACCACTCCGAGTGGCTCGCCAATGTTGTCATGGTCCCCAAGAAGGATGATTCACTTCGCATGTGCATTGACTTCAAACATATCAATCGGGCCTGCCTGAAAGATCGTTTTCCTCTCCCCCTCATCGACCAAATCGTCGACTCGACTGCGGGATGTGAGCGATTGTCTTTTCTGGATGCCTATTCCGGGTATCATCAGATCCGACTGTATGGAACCAATGAGATAAAAACGGCTTTCATTACTCCATTCGGATGCTTCTGTTATGGCACCATGCCATTCGGCCTGAAGAACGCCGGAGCCACATTCATGAGGATGATTCAGAAGTGTTTGCTCACTCAAATCAGTCGGAATGTGGAGGCATACATGGATAACATTGTGGTCAAGTCACGTAAGGGTTCCGACCTACTGGCTGACCTTGCTGAAACTTTTGCCAACCTCCGAAGGTATGATATCAAGCTTAATCAATCAAAGTGCACATTCGGAGTTCCTGGCGGAAAGTTACTCGGTTTCCTCGTTTCCGAACGAGGGATCGACGCTAACCCAGAGAAAGTTGGTGCTATACTCCGGATGAAACGTCCTGTGCATGTGCATGATGTCCAGAGGCTTACTGGTCGTTTGGCCGCCTTGATTCGATTCATTTCTCGCCTCGGTGAAAAGGCATTGCCTCTTTACCGACTGATGAAGAAGTCTGAAAGTTCGAGTGGACTCCTGAAGCTGGTGTAGCGTTTGCAGAGCTCAAAGCCCTGCTTCCACCCAGCCGGTGCTCGCTGCTCCAATCAACAAAGAGCCTTTGCTGCTTTACATTGCAGCCACTGGACAAGTTGTCAGTAGAGTACTCACGGTCGAGCGGGAAGAAGAAGGAAAAGCCTATAAAGTTCAGCGCCCAGTATATTATGTTTCTAAAGTTCTGGCTCCATCAAAGCAAAGATATCCACATTATCAGAAGCTTGTTTATGGGATTTACATGACCATGAAGAAGGTTGCACATTATTTCTCTGATCACTCCATTACAGTCGTCAGCGACGCACCATTATCAGAGATTCTGAACAACAGAGATGCAACTGGTCGAGTGGCAAAGTGGGCGATTGAACTCCTTCCCTTGGATATCAAGTTTGAGGCAAAGAAAGCTATCAAGTCCCAAGCAATAGCAGATTTCCTCGCTGAGTGGATCGAACAGCAACTTCCGACTCAGGTTCAGTCGGAGCATTGGACCATGTTCTTCGATTGATCCAAGATGCTGAATGGTTCTGGTGCTGGTATCCCCCCGAGGTGACAAACTCAGCTATGTTCTCCAGATTCACTTTGACTCCTCCAACAATGAAGCTGAATACGAAGCACTTCTGTACGGGTTGCGTAGGGCCATTTCACTCGGCGTCCGTCGCCTCATGGTCTATGGTGACTCGGATTTAGTTGTCAATCAAGTGATGAAGGAGTGGGACGTCAGAAGCCCAGCTATGACTGGCTATTGTAATGCAGTGAGAAAGTTAGAGAAGAAGTTTGAGGGGTTAGAGCTCCATCACATACCCCGACTGAAAAATCAAGCAGCCGATGATCTGGCAAAGATAGGTTCCAAGAGGGAAGCCATTCCCAGCAACGTGTTCTTGGAGCACATTCATACACCTTCGGTTCAAGAAGATCCTTTCATTGAAGAGCCCCCGCAACCAAAGAGTGCCACTGATCCGACTGAAGTCGAAGTCCCAGCCGTGGTCGACTTGATCATGGAGGTTTTGGTCATCACTCCCGACTGGACAGTGCCATACATTTCATACATTCTCAGGAAGGAACTCCCAGAGGTTGAAGAAGAGGCTCGACAGATCGTCCGTCGATCTAAAGCATTTACTGTGATAAGAGGGCAATTGTTCAGAGAAAGTGTGACTGGAGTCTGCCAGAAATGCATAACACCAGAAGAAGGTCGAGTGATCCTCAATGACATCCACTCGGGGACCTGTGGTCACCATGCGTCCTCTCGGACCATTGTGGCC
This sequence comes from Triticum aestivum, assembly GCF_018294505.1. Taxonomy (NCBI): domain Eukaryota; kingdom Viridiplantae; phylum Streptophyta; class Magnoliopsida; order Poales; family Poaceae; genus Triticum; species Triticum aestivum. Next base: position 331,387,240 of record NC_057802.1, on the reverse strand, counting down.
AAAGCATACCGAGCAGGATTTTATTGGCCACGAGCAAATGAGATGGCAAAAGAAATAGTCGACAAATGTGAAGGTTGCCAGTTTTACTCCAACATGTCTCACAAGCCTGCATCAGCCCTGAAGACCATTCCACTCGTCTGGCCCTTTGCTGTTTGGGGATTGGATATGGTTGGACCTCTGAGGACTGGTAGGAGCGGCTTCACTCATGTGCTCGTAGCAGTCGACAAATTCACCAAATGGATTGAAGCCAAACCAACAAAAACCTTGAAGCCAGTACTGCTGTCAGTTTCATCAGAGAGTTAACATTCAGATATGGTGTACCACACAACATCATCACTGACAATGGGTCGAACTTCGATTCTGATGAGTTCAGAGCCTTCTGTGCTTCCCAAGGCACTCGAGTCGACTATGCTTCAGTCGCCCACCCCCAGTCGAATGGACAAGCTGAAAGAGCAAACGGACTGATTCTCAAAGGACTGAAACCCCGACTGATGCGTGATCTCAAGCACGCAGCAGGCGCCTGGGTCGATGAACTTCCATCAGTGCTTTGGAGATTGAGGACAACCCCCAATTGGTCGACTGGCCAAACTCCACTCTTCTTGGTCTATGAGGCTGAGGCTGTACTCCCCAGTGACTTGCTTCACAATGCACCCCGAGTTGATCTCCTAGAAGAGGAAAGAGAGATGGCCCTGATCCGATCGACCATCTATCAGCAAGACCCGCGTCGGTTCCACGCCAGAAATGTGAGGGGTCGAGCATTTCAAGAGGGAGACTTGGTTCTTTGAGTGGATCAGCAGAAACCACACAAGCTCGCTCCTGCTTGGGAAGGCCCCTTCATCGTCACAAGAGTGCTCCACAATGGAGCGTACCACCTTTACAACGTCGAGCACAAGAAAGACGAGCCACGAGCTTAGAATGCGGAGTTGCTCTGCCCCTTTTATACTTAAGCATTCAGATGTAATAAGAAATACCTTCTAGTTTGGTTATCAAAGACAGAGTTTTACAGTCTTCTAAAATGATTGTCATTGCTTATATTTGTGTCTGAAATCCCCCAGTGGGTGACTTAGCCGCGAATCCGTTTCGCCTAAGTTTTTTTAAAAAAATCCTACCGAGTGGTGAGAAACCCTCCCACTCGGGGGCTTAGCCGCGAATCCGTTTCGCCTAAGTTTTAAAAATCCTACCGAGTGGTGAGCAAGCCTCCGACTCGGGGGCTTAGCTGCAGTCCAGTACTCGCCTACGTTTTAAAAATCCTACCGAGTGGTGAGCAAGGCTCCCACTCGGGGGCTTAGCTGCAGTCCAGTACTCGCCTAAGTTTTAAAAATCCTACCGAGTGGTGAGCAAGGCTCCCACTCGGGGGCTTAGCTGCAGTCCAGTACTCGCCTAAGTTTGAAAAATCCTACCGAGTGGTGAGCAAGCCTCCCACTCGGGGGCTTAGCTGCAGTCCAGTACTCGCCTAAGTTTGAAAAATCCCACTGAGTGGTGAGCAACCCTCCCACTCGGGGGCTTAGCTGCAGTCCAGTACTCGCCTAAGTTTGAAAAATCCTACCGAGTGGTGAGCAACCCTCCCACTTGGGGACTTAACTGCAGTCCAGTACTCGCCTAAGTTTGAAAAATCCTACCGAGTGGTGAGCAACCCTCCCACTCGGGGGCTTAGCTGCAGTCTAGTACTCGCCTAAGTTTGAAAAATCCTACCGAGTGGTGAGCAACCCTCCCACTCGGGGGCTTAGCTGCAGTCCAGTACTCGCCTAATTTTGAAAAATCCTACCGAGTGGTGAGCAACCCTCCCACTCGGGGGCTTAGCTGCAGTCCAGTACTCGCCTAAGTTTGAAAAATCCCACCGAGTGGTGAGCAACCCTCCCACTCGGGGGCTTAGCTGCAGTCCAGTACTCGCCTAAGTTTGAAAAATCCCATCGAGTGGTGAGCAACCCTCCACTCAGGGGCTTAGCTGCAGTCCAGTACTTGCCAAGTTTGAAAAATCCCACCGAGTGGTGAGCAACCCTCCCACTCGGGGGCTTAGCTGTAGTCCAGCACTCGCCTAAGTTTGAAACACATCCCTATCCGCAAGGACGACAAGGTGCTGGTCGACTGCAACCTCCTCCTCGGAGCTGCGCCACAAATACAATGTGCACTCCATCCTTATCCGCAAGGACGACGAGGTGCAGGTCGACTGCAACCTCCTCCTCGGAGCTGCGCGACAAATACAATGTGCACTCCATCCTTATCCGCAAGGACGACGAGGTGCAGGTCGACTGCAACCTTCTCCTCGGAGCTGCACCACAAGTATAACGTACGCTCCATCCTCATCTGCAAGGACAACGAGGTGCAGGTCGACTGAAACCTTCTCCTTAGAGCTGCGCCACAAGTATAACATGCGCTCCATCCTCATCCGCAAGGACGACAAGGTGCAGGTCGACTGGAACCTCTTCCTCTGAGCTGCATCTGAAGTATAAAAAATATTCAGAGTGAAGAACAAATTCCACTCGAAGGCATGCACAAACATATTCGGAGATAAACCAAATTCAGATAAATCCTAAGGTTCCGACCGCGGATTAAAGTACTCGGGCATCAAGCCCGAATGAGTTTAACGGTTACAAAATCACTCTGCATTCCGAGGCAAATTTAAGGCGAGGCATAAAAGTTTGTTCACTCTGCAGGGGGAGGGCTGGCAGGCTCGACGAATTCGTCCAGGTCGATTCCGTCGGCAATCCGAGTGGCAGCAGCAATGAAGGTCTCCATGAAAGATTGGAAGTCGTGCTTCTTGGTGTTGGCAACCTTGATCGCTGCCAGCTTCTCTTCTCGCGCTTCCTTGCAATGGACGCGAACCAAAGACAGAGCCACATCAGCACCGCACTGGGCAGAAGACTTCTTCCATTCTTGCACTTGACCGGGAATTTCATTAAGTCGAGTCATCAGAGACTCGAGGTCATTCTGGAGCGTTGCCCTTGGCCAGAGTGCTGTGTCAATCCGCGACATTGCGACCTTCAGTCGCGCAAGATAATCAACAACACTAGGAATGCGAGACTCCAATCGGAGTACATTCATGGCAGCCTCAAATTTCACTGGAGAATGGATGGGGCCCAAGCTTGTCTCAACTCGCCCAGTCTCTTCCTCGAAGTTCCGGCAAAATTCTGCATGTACAATTCAAAGATGAGTCAGTGGTTGTATATCGAGTCGACAATAACAAGTCAGTCGGTTCAGAGATAATACCTTCAAGCATGACGAACAGCTTCTTGGCAAGACCTCCCAGATAATTGTCCAGATCGTCCCTCTTGCGAGCAATGCCTTCCATCTTCTCATTCAGATTGTTCTTGTCCTTCTTCAGGCGAGTCGCTTCCTTATTGGCTTCATCAAGGGCAGTTTTCAGCTTGGCGTTTTCTTCCTCCAGTTTGCCGACTGAAGCTAGCTTCTGTTCGGCGAGTGCAGTTTTCTCGTCAGCTGCTTTCTGTGCGGCCGCAAGATCTTGGTCCTTCTTCGCCAGAGCTTGATTCATTTTCTCTGAAAGAAACAACGCTCGGTTCAGAAAAAGTAAAATAGAATCCAGTTCATAGACAAATCAGTCGGCAAGCTTTCTCTTACCAGCAGCTTCATCCTTGGCCTTCTGCAGATTTGTCTTGGCCAGTTCCAGATCGAGGTTGAGCTGAATCTGTTTTTTCTCCAATTCAGCAAAATGAACTCCAAGTTCACAAGATTTCTGTAATCAAGAGACAGCCAATCGACAGATGGAAATATTAGTTACTTCAGAACAATGGCCCGCAGTCAACTATAGTCTCGGGGACTACACCCAGTGGGTGCACTCAGCATGCCCCACTAGTTAAAAGATCCAATCGACACAACCTAGTCGACTCAAGACACAAATTTACTCAGTGACAAGTCAAAACACCCAGTGGGTGTACAAATGCGAAACGCAGGCAGATGAAAAGATTTTTCAAAGGAAGTTTTCAGGTACCATATCCTAACAGAACAAGCGGCAAGTTAAAGAGTCAGTCGGTGATCAACCAACCTGGACGTTGCTCTGAAGAGCTGAGCTGGCATCGTAAGCCACTTGGCTGGCTTCCCGGATCATCTTCGTCTGCTCCATCATGATGCCCGCTTGGCATATGGCTTCCTTGGCAGCACCCACTTGGTCCTCTAGGACGTGATGGGCGGTAAAGAGCGAAGATGGATCGGCCGGAGTCTGAGCAGTCGATGCCGAAGGCTGAGCACTCGTTAGTGGTAGGGCGAAAGTTATGGAAGTCCGATTGGTGTTGCCACCTTCCTGGATCACTATTTCGGTCGCCAACGCAGACTGAGGTGTCTTTCCAGCTGACGATTTCCTGTTTCTTCTCCCCTGGGGCCTCAGTGGCACGTCTTCGTCATCATCTGGAAGATCAATGACATGGGGAGGAGCTGCAAAAGAATCAATTGCTAGAAGTTCAATCGACCAATAAAACGACCAAGTAAATAAGGATAGGACTATGAGAATCGTACCTGGATTGGAGGTGACGGCATCTTCCATTTCTTCGTCTTCATTCTTGTAAGCGAAAGTCTCGGAGGTAGCGGCACTGCAGATTCCAAAATTCAGTCGGTCATAATAATGAGTCGACCAAGACCCAGTTCGTATTAAACAAGGAATTCAAGTCCAACTATTACCCGAAAACAGTAGGGATGGTCACTTTGATCTTGGGCAAAGCTTTCGGCGGTTTTGATGGCGCAGCTTTCGGCTGCTTCGGTGCCTTTTCAGTCAGCGCTGGACAAGACGTCCGAGGACGCTTTGATGACTACCCGGTTTTTGCGGTCGCCTTGCCGCGGGCGCTTGCCGGATCGTGGGTGAGCTTGGATCGCCTTTCCCTACGGGGAGGTGAGTCGACCTCTTCTTCATCACTCGGGTCGTCGCTATCCTCGTCCTCTTCACCATCAGAATGCCACTCGCCGCTCTCGCCTCAACTCGCATACCCCTCTGGGTCCTGTTTCTGCTCTCCGTTAGGCATCGAATACATCTCAGTAAGGGCCTAGAAGACAACAAGCAAGACAGAAGTCAGTCAGTTGATTACAAGCAGTTGCATGATGAATCAAGATAACACTCGGCAATTCAGAGTTGGACCTTGTCTGTTTCGTACGAGTTGTCGAGTGGAGGGACTCTCCTGGCCCCCCTGGGGTTATCTTTGTTGCCAGTGATGCCCCTCAACCACTTCTTCCCCCGGGAGCCGCGCAGATCCGTGGGGGATCAATCCCTCCTTGGCCAGATCGTCGATGTCGTCCTGACGCATCGTCGACCGGATCCAGTCGCCCTGGATCCAGCCGCGCGGCAGACCGGACCTCGACGAAGATCTGCCCCGGCTGGACTTCTTCCCCTTCGCCTTCGCCGTCGCCTTCTTCGCGCGCTCCAAAGCCACTGTCTTCTCCTTCCCCATCGCAGCGGGCGGAGCTCGAACAGAGCTGCGGCGCTGGGGCAGGAGCGGATGCAGTGGAGAAAACAGAGAAGGAAGAGGAAGAATGGGAACGCACTGTTCAAAAACCCCCGTCCGACGCCTTATATGAGGTTGCTTCCGAGTGACTGACATGTGGACCCAGGCGATCTTATCAAATCCCGCAACAGTCGTGAGCGATATGTGGCAAAAAAGGCGGCGCGGAAATCGAGGCGGCCCGGCCTTATCCAACCTGATCGACGCGGCCTCCTCCGCCCCGCGCGCTTCCCAAAAATTCGAATCCCGCGAGATCCGTGGGCAACAGAGCAACCTGTCAGACGGGAGATTTTCTCAATATCAACGCTCGAAGCTTTTCAGCAAAAGTTCACTTGACAAAACCAAGAATGGATCAAGGAGACTGAAAAAGAAGTTGGTGTCACCGTGTTGACTCATTGATCCCAACAGGCCACTTCCGAAGCGCGGAAGTTGAATCGGGAATATTTTCAACTCCTTCTGCACTCAAACCCTGAACCATTCGGGGGCTAATGATGAAGCTATGTACCTAGGGTAGGATCATAGGCCTGACCTAGACACCCTCCCCAAGGACATCACCCTAAAGCCAGAAGCATTCGAAGGGTACCATCATCCACTCGACCAGAGACATTCCACTCGGAAGAATCAATGTCACTCGACCGTCACAGAAACCACTCGACATACAGAAGATCTAAAGCCACTCTACACAGCAACGGTCGGGCGTTTACCCATAGACTTAATTATCATTTATAGCACTTTATTACGGACGTTACCTGTAACGCTCCTCCTTTATGTACATTGAACTTCTTGTAACGTGGGCTGGCTGGGGTCCTGGCGCACTCTATATAAGCCACCCCCCTCCACTAGGACAAGGGTTGGCACCCCCTGTAACACACACACGCATAATCCAGTCGACTGCCTCCGGGCTCCGAGACGTAGGGCTATTACTTCCTCTGCGAAGGCCCTGAACTCGTAAAACTCGTGTGTAGAACTTCGCCATAGCTAGGATCTTGCCTCTACATACCTACCCCCCATTCTACTGTCAGTCTTAGATCCACGACAAGTACTACTAAATCCAGACGGTGGTGTTAGTACTAGTAGTAGTAGTACTACCAATGTAGTAGCACTGTACTACTCGTTGGTCAAATTATTACGTGCTCCTCCTCACAGTGAAGTGACAAGACCCTACGCCGGAGATGACACCTGAGTATAGGTGCCGTGTTCGGCATACCATATTCAGCCTCACCGTCTACAGTCACTATAATCATGGCTGTAGACCTAGCTTGCTTACAACTAGCCGTGTTCGACAAAATTTCCCATGCGTAGATGCCCGTGCATTGCACGGAACACCAAGATTGGGGGTGGACGGCGCTGGCAGCGGCCATCACGCCAGATTTTTCCATGGCCTTCTAGATGTGGTGGGGAGGAGATAAGGCTGACTGTGAGAGATAAGGAGTTGTTTGTAAATAGGGAACAAGTGCGGGCATCTTTTTGCAAAACTGGAGAAGTTTGGTTTGTATGCTTCAGATCTAGATCCAACGGCTATTGGTGAAAGATGGCAGGCACAACATCATCACCAACTCAGGACCTATTTGATTCGCAGGATTTTGAAAACGCGGGAATAGGACACGACAATATTACAAGTTTCAAACTGATATTACAAATGTTAGGACTAATGCTGCACCTACGAAGAGGGAATTACTAGGAAGTTTACGTAAGAACTTTCGTTACTTTAGGTGGATGCAGCATTATCGTACAAACTAAAATCCACCGCCCTGACAAGTCACTAATGGGCAAATAAGTTTTCGAGTCTCTGGCCACTTGATGTTTCAAAAACAAATTCAGCTTCTGCGGAGACTTTGTCATTTAGGCTTAGACGCTTGCGGTGATCAGCACGCCATTCATTGTTGCGCCAGAGAATGCCAAACCTCATTACCTTGAGCACACTTGCCTCCAGAACAAAGAACCTGGCCAATTTAATCTCAGATGTGCTCCATCGGTAGTCGATCAAATCAATTTCTGTAAGATGGAGATCAAGGCATTCGATGAGATTGTTATAGTGCAACACATTTTTCACTTTCGGGTCTTTTTTTATCTGCAAAAGAAGAGAACATATTAGAGCAGCTGGCTGTATAAGATTGCCGTGTTATCAAGAGGTACCAATATCATTCGCTCATACGATAGGGTTGGCTGCCTAGTGATATTTTTTCACACTCTCTCTCTCTTTCTCTTTCCTCTCATTTACCTAGGAGTACGTGAAGAGCTTGGGCATTTGTTGCCTTCCACTATGTGGCCGATGCCATAATACGCATCGATGTCAAATCAAAAGATTTTGGCACCGCTCTCACGATGTGAGAGAGTTGGCACCGCTTTGCACACAGACCCACATGTATAAACAAATCAATCAAACCAACTACACCAGCCTCTCACTCTCCCAAACAAGTGTTTTTTTATTGCCTCAGTCCTCTCTCTTTCCCACGCAAGTGTTTTTTCATTGCGTGAGTTAATTTGGCACCGGAGCAAAGTAGGTGATCCAGATTGGGGCACCAGGTGAGCAATGGAGGGGCATCGATGCCAAATGCATCACAAGTGAAATTGGCACGTGTTTTGGCCTACATAGTGGAGGGCCGTTATAGCCCACTTTTGTACTACCTCTTATTTAGTATAAAATTTTGACCATATATTTATGTAAGAAAATGCCAATGCATGTAACTAAAAATTACACCATTGGAAATTATGTTCAAATACAAATCCAACGATATAGTTCTTAGTGACATGCATTAACATTTTGTCAGTTAAATCTATGGTCAAATTTTGATACTACAAAATAGGAAGAGTAAACCAGGACGGAGGTAGTACTTGCTCTTAGGGTAACCATAGAGTTACTGGAGTAGTCTAAGTTACTTTCCACTATGACTAGCCTAGGCTACTATAGTAGTATAACAAAAAAACGATGCAGGTGATCACGTGAGAAAAATACTAAAAACATTTCTTTTGGTGGAGTGCGTAGATGCAGTTTTGAACACTACATTTGTCATCGTAATTTGGAAAAATTACAAAAAATGTGAGCTACGTTGTGATTACCGTTTGGTGGGGAGGAGATAAGGCTGATTGTGAGAGACAAGGAGTTGTTTATAAATAGGGAACAAGTGCGGGCATCTTTTTGCAAAACTGGAGAAGTTTGGTTTGTATGCGTCAGATCTAGATCCGACGGCTATTGGTGAAAGATGGCAGGCACAACATCATCACCAACTCAGGACCTGTTTGATTCGCAGGATTTTGAAAACGCAGGAATAGGACACGGCAATATTACAAGTTTCAAACTGATATTACAAATGTTAGGAGTAATGCTGCACCTACAAAGAGGGAATTACTAGGAAGTTTACGTAAGAACTTCGTTACTTTAGGTGGATGCAACATTATCGTACAAACTAAAATCCACCGCCCTGACAAGTCACTAATGGGCAAATAAGTTTTCGAGTCAGTGGCCATTTGATGTTTCAAAAACAAATTCAGCTTCTGCGAAGACTTTGTCATTTAGGCTTAGACGCTTGCGGTGATCAGCACGCCATTCATTGTTTGTGACGCCCCGAGACCGACGCTTCAGAAGACTTCCTTATTTTCGTGATCGCCGCGTGTTTCTTTTGGTGCTTACTCTTTTATTTTGCATTGCTTCATGTCATCATGCCATCATGTCTTTAAATCTTTGCATAAAAACTCAACTATATAAATTGCATGGATCTTCGATCCATTTAAATCGAGGGAATTCACATGGTGATTTCTCCTTATAACATATCCTCCTAATATTTATGGAGCTATTATAAATATTCCATTAGTTTGGAATTAACCGGAACACACTTGCAAAATAATTCCCATGCCTATTTCCACTTCAAGTTTCACCTCCAAGCTTTGCCAACAATTCTTTTTCCTCTTATCGAGACCCTTCCTAAATGTTCAACATGTTGGACACTTTGTAATCCTACTCCTTCTCATCTTCTTTTCTGTTTCATCTTGCCCTTTCCATCTAAAACATCATCTAGTGCAGCACCCCATCACAAGCGTCTTCCTTTCTATTCTCACCCATTTATTGCAAGTGGTATTTTTCTGTTCCAGTTAAATGTTCACTTACTTTCTGTAAATCTTAAACCATGCCAACTACCTCTTTGTCAAATCTCATCTCTTTTAAAGTTGTTTTGGTTGGGTTTAAAATTGGCTCAAGTTTGAATTCAATTCAAACTTGAATTATTTTTCTTCCTCTAAAAAATTGCCAAACCAATTTATTCAAATTGTGTATGTTATCAAGACTTCAGAGATATTTTCTTTTCTGAAATATTCCACCTCTGGCACCTCCTTCTTTTCTCTAAAGTTCTGGTTGAGGAAATAAAGAAAAGAAGGAAGAAAGGGAGAGAGCCCAGCCAGCCTCCCAGGCCGGCCCATCCTTCTCCGCTGCCTCCTCTCCTCCATGGCCCAAGGCCCAGCCGCGCCCTCTTAACCCTAGCCCTCCCGATCGGCACTCACCCTCTCCCTCTCGTCCTCCCACAGCGCTGCCACACACACGCACACACGCATCGCGCCAGCGCTCCGCCTCCTGCCGCCGGCAACCAGCGCGAAGTTCGTCGTCGGCCGCCCTCTATCTTCTTCCTTCGTCTTCGCCCGCGCCTCGTGCGCCTCCTCCCGTCTCGAGCTCGTGCTCAACCGAGCTGCTCCCATGGCGATGCCGCCTGGCTCCGGCCACCCTCGAGCGTCGCCCCGCGCCGCAGCCGTCGTCATCTTCAAGCTCGTCGCGCCTTCGCCTCCGCGCCACTCGCCGGAGCCCCCGCAAGCCGTCCCCGTCGCCGCGTCCCCCGCCGGTCGCCTCTGCCTCGACCCCGCGTCCTCGCCTCCGGCGGCCGTCACCGCTCCGTGCACACCGCTGCCCCGAGCTGCTTCGCCTCCCTCCTCCTACAAGCACCGCGCCTCCTGCCTCTCCGCGACCCCCGCTGCAGCTCCCTCTCCATCTCGTCGTCGACCCGCCATTTGCCTCCTTTCCTCCGCGTCTGACCCTGCCAGCAGACCCCGCGCGCCCCTGCACCCCAAGACCGTCGCCTCTGCGCCTTCTTGCCTCCTCCGCGCCCATCTCCTGTTGCATCCCCGTCGGCCTCATCGCTTTGCTATGAAGCTCCTGCCTGAGCCGTCCCCTTCGGCCAACTCTGTTGCTGCTGCCACTTCTTTGATCTTCCCTGGTACAGCTCGTTTCCAACACATGGCAGCCCGATGGTTACCTCCACGCCAAGTACCATGACGGCCCTCGAAGAGTTCGGATTTGACAAGTCCGATGATGCTCTTGTACAACTAGGTTGCCGAGACCGGGACCGGCAAGACCGACTACACGGAAACGCCAAGTACCCCTACGCGCGAAGACGCCAAGACCGTTTCGGGATTCACCAATTACCTCTACCGACGACCCCGAACATCTACGAAAACGTGTACCACTACCGTCGCCGAAGACCCGTGTAACGGAACCGTCAAGTTCGACTACCTTCGTGTACCACTACTTCCCTCGGCGACCCGTGAACAACTTCTTCCACTTCGAACGCGTTCCGCCCCAAATGCACGCTTCAAAGGTATAACCCCGAGACGATGACCCGCGGACGAGCGCTTGTGATGTGTGGTATGAGATGCTCGTGTTTGCACCGTTTCCGAGTTGTCATTCCATGTTCCTCCTCGTTGTCATGCCATCGTTCTGTGGGAACCCGGTAACCGGGATCACCCCACCATCTTTTGCATGTTCCGCACATCCACATCTTCGTTTGCACGTCGCTCAACGAGTTATCGGAACCGGGACGTTGCCATGGCATCTTTTTCGTTTTCATCGCCGTGGCACCCAATTCTTTCTGCCATGGTGACCAAATGCTCCTAATCATCTTCACGTCAACATTTTCATAAAATTGCTTAAGCCTTGCATATGTCATCCGCATCATGATAACAACATTAAAAATGTAAATAATTGATGGTTGCATTTAAATTGCTAAATGACATATGGGGATTTTCCGGCATTGTCGTTTGTTATTTCCGGCCTAATTTAAACTTGCCTAGATAGGTTGTTTAATTATGCTTCACCTCTTGCCATGGCTAAGAACATTTAATATTGTTGGGTACATAAACGAGAGAGAACTAAATAATTGATGTGGTGTTTCGTCAATATGCAACTCGTTGCATATTGAGCTCCACTTAACTTGTAGTATTGTTTGTTGCACTTTGCCATGCCATGCATATTTAAACCGGACATGCATCATATTTGTTTTTGCATCATGCCATGTGTATGTGGTGGATGTTTACTTTGTTGTTTGTTTCTTTCCGGGTTGCTTCTCTCGTTAGCTTCGGTTTCTTTCCGAAGTTGTGAGGATTCATTCGACTCCGTCTGTTTGTCTTCTTCATGGACTCGTTCTTCTTCCTTGCGGGATCTCAGGCAAGATGACCATACCCTCGAAATCACTTCTATTTTTGCTTGCTAGCTGTTCGCTCTATTGCTATGCCGCGCTACCTACCACTTGCTTTTCAAGCCTCCCTAATTGCCATGAACCTCTAACCTTTGTCACCCTTCCTAGCAAACCGTTGTTTGGCTATGTTACCGCTTTGCTCAGCCCCTCTTATAGCGTTGCTAGTAGCAGGTGAAGACGGAGATTGCTCCATGTTGGATTATGTTTATGTTGGGATATCACAATATCTCTTATTTAATTAATGCATCTATATATTTGGTAAAGGGTGGAAGGCTCGGCCTTATGCCTGGTGTTTTGTTCCACTCTTGCCGCCCTAGTTTCCGTCATACCGGTGTTATGTTCCTTGATTTTGCGTTCCTTACGCGGTTGGGTGATTTATGGGACCCCCTTGACAGTTCGCTTTGAATAAAACTCCTCCAACAAGGCCCAACCTTGGTTTTACCATTTGACTACCTAAGCCTTTTTCCCTTGGGTTCTGCAGACTCAAGGGTCATCTTTATTTAAACCCCCGGGCCAGTGTTCCTCTGAGTGCTGGTCCAAACTAGAGCCCTTTGCAGCGCCACCTCGGGGAAACTTGAGGTCTGGTTTTAGTTGTACAGACTGCTCATCTGGTGTGCCCTGAGAACGAGATATGTGCAGCTCCTATCGGGATTTGTCGGCACATTCGGGTGGTCTTGCTGGTCTTGTTTTACCATTGTCGAAATGTCTTGTAAACCGGGATTCCGAGACTGATCGGGTCTTTCCGGGAGAAGGTTTATCCTTCGTTGACCGTGAGAGCTTATGATGGGCTAAGTTGGGACACCCCTGCAGGGTATAAACTTTCGAGAGCCGTGCCCGCGGTTATGTGGCAGATGGGAATTTGTTAATATCCGGTTGTAGAGAATTTGACACTTGACCTTAATTAAAACGCATCAACCACGTGTGTAGCCGTGATGGTCTCTTCTCGGCGGAGTCCGGGAAGTGAACACGGTTTCTGGGTTATGTTTTGACGTAAGTAGGAGTTCAGGATCACTTCTTGATCATTGCTAGTTCACGACCGTTCCGTTGCTTCTCTTCTCGCTCTTATATGCGTATGTTAGCCACCATATATGCTTAGTGCTTGCTGCAGCTCCACCTCACTACACCATCCTTTCCTATAAGCTTAAATAGTCTTGATCTCGCGGGTGTGAGATTGCTGAGTCCTCGTGACTCACAGATACTTCCAAACAGTTGCAGGTTCCGATGATACCAGTCCAGGTGACGCAACTGAGCTCAAGTGGGAGCTCGATGAAGATCTTGTCCGTTGTGTTGTTTCTTTTCTTATTGATCAGTAGTGGAGCCCAGTTGGGACGATCAGGGATCTAGCAGTTGGGTTGTCTTCTTTTATTTTGGTTCCGTAGTCGGACCTATGTGTGTATCTTGAATGATGTATGTTTTTATCCATGTATTGTGTGAAGTGGCGATTGTAAGCCAACTCTTTATCCCATTCTTGTTCATTACATGGGATTGTGTGAAGATGACCCTTCTTGCGACAAAACCACAATGCGGTTATGCCTCTAAGTCGTGCCTCGACACGTGGGAGATATAGCCGCATCATGGGCGTTACATTGTTGCGCCAGAGAACACCAAACCTCATTACCTTGAGCACACTTGCCTCCAGAACAAAGAACCTGGCCAATTTAATCTCAGATGTGCTGCCTCGGTAGTCGATCAAATCAATTTCTATAAGATGGAGATCAAGGCATTCGATGAGATTGTTATAGTGCAGCACATTTTTCACTTTTGGGTCTTTTTTTATCTACAAAATAAGAGAACATATTAGAGCAGCTGGCTGTATAAGATTGCCGTGTCATCAAGAGGTACCAATATCATTCGCTCATACAATAGGGTTCGCTGGCTAGTGATATTTTTTCACTCTCTCTCTCTCTCTCTCTCTTTCTCTTTCCTCTCATGTACCTAGGAGTACGTGAAGAGCTTGGGCATTTGTTGCCTTCCACTATGTGGCCGATGCCATAATATGCATCGATGTCAAATCAAAAGATTTTGGCACCGCTCTCGCGATGTGAGAGAGTTAGCACCGCTGTGCACACAAACCCACATGTATAAACAAATCAATCAAACCAACTACACCAGCCTCTCACTCTCCCAAACAAGTGTTTTTTATTGCCTCAGCCCTCTCTCTCTCTCCCACGCAAGTGTTTTTTATTGCGTGAGTTAATTTGGCACCGGAGCAAAGTAGGTGATCCAGATTGGGGCACCAGGTGAGCAATGGAGGGGCATCGATGCCAAATGCATCACAAGTGAATTTGGCACGTGTTTTGGCCTACATAGTGGAGGGCCGTTATAGGCCACTTTTGTACTACCTCTTATTTAGTATAAAATTTTGACCATATATTTATGTAAGAAAATGCCAATGCATGTCACTAAAAATTACACCATTTGAAATTATGTTCAAATACGAATCCGACGATATAGTTCTTAGTGACATGCATTAACATTTTGTCAGTTAAATCTATGGTCAAATTTTGATACTACAAAATAGGAAGAGTAAACCAGGACGGAGGTAGTACTTGCTCTTAGGGTAACCATAGAGTTACTGGAGTAGTCTAAGTTACTTTCCACTATGACTAGCCTAGGCTACTATAGTAGTATAACAAAAAAACGATGCAGGTGATCACGTGAGAAAAAATACTAAAAACATTTCTTTCAGTGCAGTGCGTAGATGCAGTTTTGAACACTACACTTGTCATCGTAATTTGGGAAAATTACGAAAAATGTGAGCTACATTGTGATTACCGTTTACTAATAGGAAAGAAGTTTCACCTCGATGAGTAGCTTCTCCGTGCACGGAAAGCATGTAAGGAATCCAACAACTTGATCCAGATTGGGGCCGATAGATTTTATTACCAAGATCTTCACTGTGTGCATAGACTGGGTCAAGCTTGTGGGAATCATTTTTTGGAAGACAGTCGTAAATACATCAAGAAGAAATTTAAAAATGTGAATTTCAAGAAGACGGAGAAGAAGATGAGTGCTGTACCTGAACGATTACGGATCCAATAAAGAGTTCAGAGAATTTGGCAGATGAGTGCACCAACGCTGTCAATTTCGACGCGTCAATGACCCTGATTTTTGTTGGACCTTCTAGATCCGATACAAGCAATCTCTCAAGGAAAGCCGCATTCTCAATGACCATAACATGGAACAGCTGGAGTGATCTCTTCCCAATTGATGTCTTGTTGCGGGGCCAGCAAGACACATAAATCCATCGGAGATTCGTCGAGGCGATGTGGAGGCTAATGAACCCGTGGATCTGCTCAAGACGAAGGTACTCGAGCGCTGTACAGCTGCGGAGCAGGTGCTCCATAGCCTTCTTCGAGATGATAACGTCGAAGAGGTCGAGCTGCTTGAGTTGAGGGAGAAGAAGGGCGGGCGCGGCATTAATCTGGGGAAGATAGCAGGAGCTGAAGCTAGCGCGGCGCAGCGTTGGCGCCAGGCGGAGCGCGGACGACGGCAGAGAGCGACATCGTCCAGCTTCAAAGCTGAGCTCCTCGAGCTGATCTAGGGCGGGGGATAAGAACCACACGTCGAACTTGGGTTGGACCTTGCAGTTGGTACTGAACATGCGGATGTCAAGGCGTCTGGCTGGCCCAGGGTGCGATGAAAGGATCTTGGAGACTGTGGCCATGCGTTTGCAATCTCCGTCGCAGAGGCAGCTTTCGACGGTGAGGTTGAGGGGGACGCGGCGCCAGAGGGGGCGCCACCGCCGGGAGAGCAGGGCGGTCCGCACGGCAGATTTGGTGGGGAGGAGGCCGATGATGACGAGCAGCATGTCGTCGGGGAGGCTGCTGATGAAGTCCAGGCTCGCCGGATGCTGTTTTGGCTCGAGCCGCCTCCGCTTGTTGGCTGCCTCGCCGTCCATATCAACCGGCGGCGACGCCGGTGTACACGTGTGCTTGTGTGTGTTGTGTGCTGGGTGTGCGCGAGTGCGTCCTTCTGTGCATGCCGCCGCGCAGTGGTGAATTGTGCGCGAGTGCGTCCTCCACGCGGAAGAAATGTGTCGTCAATGCGCCCTCAATTTACTAGCGTGCGGGTTGCTACCCCGAGTGGTTTCAACTTTGTTTACTTCACCGCGTGTCAGATGGGCCTCTAGTTTACTTATTTTCACCCACTGCCACATGGGTCAGCACACGAAGATACAGAACACGAGCTGACAAAGCAGCATGTGGACTGGTTGACCGGTCAACTAAACAATATACGGAGCTACACGCTGACATAGTGAGCGTATAATCCGTCGGTATAGAGTGTTCGTGTGAGAGGGGAGGCCCGTGAGAGATAGCAGAGAGAGAGAGAGAGAAAGAGCTACTCCCTCCGTTTGATAATGTAGTTCCAACATTTTTTTCAAAGTCAAACTTTTGAAACTTTGACCAAGTTTATAAAGAAATTACTTATATCTACAATACCAAAGATAAATGTGTCGGATGTGGGGTTCTGGCAAACCCTTAAGGTTCGAACACTGGTGTGCACGCGAAGTCTTTCCCTCCTACCGATCTACGCCCTAGCTCGCTAAGATTTCGCGGACGAACTCGACGAACTCACAACACAAAGAGACGCGGGATTTATACTGGTTCGGGCCACCGTTCTGGTGTAATACCCTACTCCAGTGTGGTGGTGGTGGATTGCCTCTTGGGCTGATGATGAACAATACAGAGGGAAGAACAGCCTCCTGAGGTTGAGGTGTTCTTGTGCTTGATGACTTAGCGGGGTGAGAGCTGGGTGAACTGCTCGATGCCCCTACTGTGGTGGCTAGCTCTACTTATATAGGCCCTGGTCCTCTTCCCAAATATTGAGCGGGAAGGGAGCCAACAACGGCGGGCAAATTTGAAGGGGGACAACTAGTACAAGCTATCCTGACAAAAGTGGTCTTCGCCTGCGAAAGGCTCTCGTGGTGACGCCGTCCTGCGCTCCACGATGACCTCCGTCTTGCCGTCCTCCTGGTCTTGGTCTTGTTGCACCTATATAGCAACCTTTGCCTGATGCCTCGGTACTCCTCGCCTGTGCTGGCCTCCTTAGCACCAAAGAGGAAACAAGGACGCTGCGCGCGCTGGCGCCCGCCTGGTGTCGATTGTCACGGCTCACGTCACGAGAGCCTCGTGAGGTTTGCCCTGCCTTGATATCTCCGCTCGTGAGCTTGCCTGGCTCGGCCACTCCTGAGGAGGTCTTGCGTCGTCCGCCTCGCGAGGCTTGGACCCTCGCAAGGGTCTTGGATGCCTTGTTGATGAAGATGGGTCGTACGACCTGCTGGCTTATCCACGCCGCGGGCTGCAGGCAGATAAGTCTGGGGATACCCGTTCCCAGAACACCGACAGTGGCCCCCGGGCCCAAGGTGCGCTCGGGCTTGGCTTCGCGGCGAAGCCAAGGGTCAAGTACGGAGCACTACTACCTCTTGAGCACTGCGTTGGTTTTCCCTTGAAGAGGAAAGGGTGATGCAGCAAAGTAGCGTAAGTATTTCCCTCAGTTTTTTAGAACCATGGTATCAATCCAGTAGGAGGCTACGCGCGAGTCCCTCGCACCTACACAAAAGAAATAAATCCTCGCAACCAACGCGATAAGGGGTTGTCAATCCCTACATGGTCACTTACGAGAGTGAGATCTGATAGATATGGTAGGATAATATTTTTGGTATTTTTATGATAAAGATGCAAAGTAAAATAAAAGCAAAGTAAAAAGCAACGGAAATAACGAACTGTTGGAAGATTAATATGATGAAGATAGACCCGGGGGCCATAGGTTTCAGTAGTGGCTTCTCTCAAGAGCATAAGTATTTTACGGTGGGTGAACAAATTACTGTTGAGCAATTGACAGAATTGAGCATAGTTATGAGAATATCTAGGTATGATCATGTATATAGGCATCACGTCCGAGACAAGTAGACCGACACCTGCCTGCATCTACTACTATTACTCCACACATCGACCGCTAACCAGCATGCATCTAGAGTAGTAAGTTCATAAGAACACAGTAACGCCTTAAGCAAGATGACATGATGTAGAGGGATAAGTTCATGCAATATGATAAAAACCCATCTTGTTATCCTCGATGGCAACAATACAATACGTGCCTTGCTGCCCCTACTGTCACTGGGAAAGGACACCGCAAGATTGAACCCAAAGCTAAGCACTTCTCCCATTCCAAGAAAGATCAATCTAGTAGGCCAAACCAAACTAATAATTCGAAGAGACTTGCAAATATAACCAATCATACATAAAAGAATTCAGAAGATTCAAACATTGTTCATAGATAAACTTGATCATAAACCCACAATTCATCGGTCTCAACAAACACACCGCGAAAGAAGATTACATCGAATATATCTCCATGAGAGAGGGGGAGAACATTGTATTGAGATCCAAAAAAAGAGAAGAAGCCATCTAGCTAATAACTATGGACCCGAAGGTCTGAGGTAAACTACTCACACTTCATCGGAGAGGCTACGGTGTTGATGTAGAAGCCCTCCGTGATGGATGCCCCCTCCGGCGGAGCTCCGGAACAGGCCCCAAGATGGGATCTCATGGGTACAGAAGGTTGCGGTGGTGGAATTAGGTTTTTGGCTCCGTATCTGATCGTTTGGGGGTACGTAGGTATATATACGAGGAAGGAGTACGTCGGTGGAGCAACATGGGGCCCACGAGGGTGGAGGGTGCGCCCAGGGGGGTAGGCGCGCCCCCTACCTCGTGGCTTCCTGGAAGCTTCCTTGACGTAGGGTCCAAGTCTCCTGGATCATGTTCGTTCCGAAAATCATGTTCCTGAAGGTTTCATTCCGTTTGGACTCCATTTGATATTCTTTTTCTGCGAAACACTGAAATAGGCAAAAAACAGCAATTCTGGGCTGGGCCTTCGGGTAGTAGATTAGTCCCAAAAATAATATAAAAGTGAATAATAAAGCCCAATAATGTCCAAAATAGAAGATAATATAGCATGGAGCAATCAAAAATTATAGATACGTTGGAGACGTATCAAGCATCCCCAAGCTTAATTCCTGCTCGTCCTCGAGTAGGTAAATGATAAAGACAGAATTTTTGATGTGGAATGCTACCTGGCATAATTTCAATGTAATTCTTCTTAATTGTGGTATGAATATTCAGATCCGAAAGATTCAAGATAAAAGTTCAATATTGACATAAAAATAATAATACTTCAAGCATACTAACTAAGCAATTATGTCCTCTCAAAATAACATGGCCAAAGAAAGTTCATCCCTACAAAATCATATAGTTTAGTCATGCTCCATTTTCGTCACAGAAAAATGCTCTCATCATGCACAACCCCGATGACAAGCCAAGCAATTGTTTCATACTTTAGTAATCTCAAACTTTTTCAACCTTCACGCAATACATGAGCGTGAGCCATGGACATAGCACTATGGGTGGAATAGAATATGGTGATGGGGGTTATGTGGAGAAGACAAAAAAGGAGAAGTCTCACATCAACGAGGCTAATCAATGAGCTATGGAGATGCCCATCGATTGATGTTAATGCAAGGAGTAGGGATTGCCATGCAACGGATGCACTAGAGCTATAAATATATGAAAGCTCAACAAATGAAACTAAGTGGGTGTGCATCCAACTTGCTTGCTCACGAAGACCTAGGGCACTTGAGGAGGCCCATTGTTGGAATATACAAGCCAAGTTCTATAATGAAAAATTCCCACTAGTATATGAAAGTGACAAAACAAGAGACTCTCTATCATGAAGATTATGCTGCTACTTTGAAGCACAAGTGTGGTAAAAGGATAGTAACATTGTCCCTTCTCTCATTTTCTCTCATTTTTTTGGGCCTTCTCTTTTTTATGGCCTTTCTCTTTTTTTTATTCCTCACTTGGGACAATGCTCTAGAGAATGATGATCATCACACTTCTATTTATTTACAACTCAATGATTACAACTCGATACTAGAACAAAGTACGACTCTATATGAATGCCTCCGGCGGTGTACCGGGATATGCAATGAACCAAGAGTGACTTGTATGAAAGAATTATGAACGGTGGTGTAACACCCCGGATGTAACTTGCCATATTTGTAACTCCGACTCTTGCCATTTCCGGCTATGTCTTATGATTTTCTCTCCGTTGTCGGGTTTTGTATTTTTTCATGTCATGCATTTCATATAATGTCATCATGCGCATTGCATTTGCATACGTGTTCGTCTCATGCATCCGAGCATTTTCCCCGTTGTTCGTTTTGCAATCCGGCACTCCTATCTCCTCCGGCGCATCCCTCTTGTTTTCTTTCATGTGCGGGTGTCAAACTTTCTCGGAATGGGCCGAGGCTTGTCAAGTGGCCTTATTATATCACCCGGAGACTACCGGTCAAGTTTCGTTCCATTTGGAGGTCGTTTGGTACTCCAACGGTTAACCGGGCATCCGCAAAGTCCATTTGAGTGTCCAGCAAAAACCCCCCAAAAAACCAGCCCAAAACCCACCAAACTCTCTTCCATGCTCTAGGTCGTTCGATCACGATCGTGTGGGCGAAAACCGCACCTCATTTGGACTCTCCTAGCTCACTCTACCTATAAATATGTGGGCATCCCGAAATACAACCGCAGTCCAAACCCTAGAAAATCCCTCTGCGCCGCGCCGGACACGTCCGCTCCGGCCGGACGAAATCGCCGCCGCCCCCGCGGCCAATCCCGTGCCGCCACGTCACTCCGCCGCCGCCCGTACCGCCGCGGCCCGGGGAGCCCGCAGCCGGCCCCCGCGGGCCCGCGCCTCCGCCCGCCTCCGCGCCCAGCGCGCTGCCTGCCCGCGCCGCTGCCCGCCGGCCGGCCCGCCGCGGCTCGCCGCCGCCGGTCCCGCCGCGCCCGCCGGCGCCCGTGGCCTCCGGCGCCCTCCTCCCTCCGCCGGCGACCGCCGCCCTCCGGCGCCCTCCTCCCTCCGCCGGCGACCGCCGCCCCTTCCTCCTCCGGCGTCGGACGCCATCGCCGTCCACATCCCCTCTGCCGTCCGAGCTCGAGCTCTCCGGCCAGATCCGATCGAAGGTAGTACGTTGACTTTCTCCTCGAACCCCCCCCCCCCCCGAAATATTTCTGTGTTGGATTTTTCTCAGTATGTGCCTCTGTTCGTGATGCCATAACTCCTTGCATGTAGCTCCAATTCGCGCGTGTAATATGTCAAATTGTTTGTCTCGTGATGCTCTGCATTTTGTTCAATTGCACCATGTTTATTAGAGGTCATATTGATGCCCAAATCTCTGTTGGAAGAGGGCTAGTTGCTGTTATTCTCTGGTTCTTATCAGAACTTGGAGATTTGTCATTTTTGTATCATTTAATCTGTGCATCTTATGAGCATGAGCTCTACATGTGTTTTGAAGTATGCCATGCCATCTTTCCAGTGGTGTAGTCCATGCATTTTTGTGATCTCTGTGGTGACTAGCACAAGCATGCAAAGTAGGCCCCGTAATGTTTCTGATTTCAGGGACTTGGTGATTTCTCTAAGTCCTTGTCTGCTGTTATTTTGTTGCCATGTAAACTTGATGCTACAGAGAGATCCATGCATATTTTGGAGATGTTCAGTAAGGATGTTTTGTAGCTATAGTTGTAATTGATCCATTCCTGCAATATTTTGCAATTATGGAGTGCCATAGCATGACTCAATCTTGATCTACTTTTGCTATAAAATATTTCTGGCAGATTCTTAACATGATATGCAATTTTTCCAAGCTTATTGTAGTTGATCCACACATTCTATGCAATTGTTCTTGCCATGGATAGCTTCATAAACATGCCGTCTTGCTGTAGGTGTGCTTGGTTTGTAGTGCATTGCTCTGTAGTGAGTGCATGAAGCTCACAAAGAGGCCTACATATTATTATTTCTGCCATGCTCTGTTTTCTGCCAAGTCTGAAACCTGATAACGAAACTTGCTATGTTTACATGCTTGCCATCATATCTTCTGGTCCTTTTTGGCTTATGGTCAGTAAGGGACTTTTGTTGTGTGCATCTATTAGAACACTTCCTTGCCTTGTCTTTCTATGTTAAGTTCCTGTAGCATGTTGATTTCGTGCTCTGAACATTGCTACCTGATGCTGTTTTCTGCCATGTCCAGTTTTTCACTAAGTCTGTGAACCTGTTATCTTTTGCACTTATGCCATGCTTGTTTGAGCTTGATATGTTGTGATCTAGCGGTAGCTCAGTGTTCATCTTTTGTCAAGCATATCCTGTAGTTTACTGCCATGTGCTTTGTTGCTATTTTGGAGTGCTGTAGCACTGTTGCTTGTTGCATTTTAAGTGCTATCTTGCTGTTTATCGCAGATTAGTGTCATTCTTGTTTTGCTTGCCATTTGCAAACCGTGCATCCGATTCCGGTGATCTTTATATCGATTTCGACCGAAATCATCTCATCTTTCCAGTGGCATGCTTGGTTTGCCAAGTTACTGCCATGTTCATTATTTTCCTTCCGGAGCACGCATATGCATCGCATATCATATCCCGCATATCATACATGTTTTGCATCATGTTGCTTGTGCATTTCTCGTTGTTGATTGTGGTTCCGTTGCTTGTGTTCTTGTCTTGGGTAGAGCCGGGAGACGAGTTCGTGAATGAGGAACCTGTTGAGTACGCTTACGAGGATCAAGCTTTCGACCACTCTGAGAACTTTGCAGGCAAGATGACCACCCCTCGAAATCACTTCTATCTTTGCTTTGCTAGTTGTTCGCTCTATTGCCATGCTCCGCTACCTATCACTTGCTATATCATGTCTCCCATTTTGCCATGTCAGCCTCTAACTATCCTTTCCTAGCAAACCATTGTTTGGCTAAGTTACCGCTTTTGCTCAGCCCTTCTTATAGCGTTGCTAGTTGCAGGTGAAGTTGAAGTTTGTTCCATGTTGGAACATGGATATGTTGGGATATCACAATATCTCTTATTTAATTAATGCATCTATATATATTTGGTAAAGGGTGGAAGGCTCGGCCTTATGCCTGGTGATTTGTTCCACTCTTGCCGCCCTAGTTACTGTTATACCGGGATTATGTTCCTTGAGTTTGCGTTCCTTACGCGGTCGGGTGATTTATGGGACCCCCTTGACAGTTCGCCTTGAATAAAACTCCTCCAGCAAGGCCCAACCTTGGTTTTACCATTTGCAACCTATACCTTTTTCCCCCGGGTTTTCTAGAGCCCGAGGGTCATCTTTATTTTAAACCCCCGGGCCAGTGCTCCTCTGAGTATTGGTCCAAACTGTCAGTCGCCGGTGGCCACCAGGGGCAACTCTGGGCTGGCCTATCGGAAGCTTGGACAATCCGGTGTGCCCTGAGAACGAGATATGTGCAGCTCCTATCGGGATTTGTCGGCACATTCGGGCGGCTTTGCTGGTCTTGTTTTACCATTGTCGAAATGTCTTGTAAACCGGGATTCCGAGACTGATCGGGTCTTTCCGGGAGAAGGTTTATCCTTCGTTGACCATGAGAGCTTATGATGGGCTAAGTTGGGACACCCCTGCAGGGTATTATCTTTCGAAAGCCGTGCCCGCGGTTATGAGGCAGATGGGAATTTGTTAATGTCCGGTTGTAGAGAACTTGTCACTTGACCCAATTAAAATACATCAACTGCGTGTGTAGCCGTGATGGTCTCTTCTCGGCGGAGCCCGGGAAGTGAACACGGTCTGTGTTATGTATGACGTAAGTAGGTGTTCAGGATCACTTCTTGGTCATTGCTAGATGACGTCCGTTCCGTTGCTTCTCTTCTCGCTCTCATTTGCGCAAGTTAGCCACCATATATGCTTTTGTCGCTGCAGCTCCACCTCATTACACCATTCTTCCCTATAAGCTTAAATAGTCTTGATCTCGCGGGTGTGAGATTGCTGAGTCCTCGTGACTCACAGATTCTACCAAAACAGTTGTAGGCGCCGACGATGCCAGTGCAGATGATGGGGTCGATCTCAAGTGGGAGTTCGACGAGGAACGTGGTCGTTACTATGTGTCTTTTCCTGATGATCAGTAGTGGAGCCCAGTTGGGGACGATCGTGGATCTAGCATTTGGAGTTGTCTTATTTTCATCTGGATTTTGACCGTAGTCGGTCTATATGATTGTATTTTGGATGATGTATGATTTTTATTCATGTATTGTGTGAAGTGGCGATTGTAAGCCAACTCTTTATCCCATTCTTGTTCATTACATGGGATTGTGTGAAGATGACCCTTCTTGCGACAAAACCACTATGCGGTCATGCCTCTAAGTCGTGCCTCGGCACGTGGGAGATATAGCCGCATCGTGGGCGTTACAGGTGGCTTTGCCACAAATACTATGTCAACTACATGATCATGCAAAGCAATATGACAATGATGAACGTGTCATGATAAACTGGATGGTGTAAAGTTGCATGGCAATATATCTCGGAATGGCTCTGGAAATGCCTAAATAGGTAGGTATGGTGGCTGTTT
This sequence comes from Triticum aestivum, assembly GCF_018294505.1. Lineage (NCBI taxonomy): Eukaryota > Viridiplantae > Streptophyta > Magnoliopsida > Poales > Poaceae > Triticum > Triticum aestivum. The sequence goes on along the minus strand of NC_057802.1, from coordinate 331,362,931 downwards.
TGAGGAAGATATAAGGAGGTTTATGTGTGAAAGAGCGTATCATATCACGGGGTTTGGATGCACCGGCGAAGTTTGCACCAACTCTCAATGTGAGAAAGGGCAATGCACGGTACCGAAGAGGCTAGCAATGATGGAAAGGTGAGAGTGCGTATAATCCATGGACTCAACATTAGTCATAAAGAACTCACATACTTATTGCGAAATCAACAAGTCATCAAAAACCAAGCACTACGCGCATGCTCCTGGGGGGATAGATTGGTAGGAAAAGACCATCGCTCGTCCCCGACCGCCACTCATAAGGAGGACAATCAAAGAACACCTCATGTTTCAAATTTGTTACATAACGTTTACCATACGTGCATGCTACGGGACTTGCAAGCTTCAACACAAGTATTTCTTAAATTCACAACTACTCAACTAGCACGACTTTGATATCACTACCTCCATGTCTCAAAACAGTCATCAAGCATCAAACTTCTCTTAGTATTCAAAACACTCATAAGAAAGTTTTTACTAATCTTGAATACCTAGCATATTAGGATTATTTAAGCAAATTACCATGCTATTTAAGACTCTCAAAATAATCTAAGTGAAGCATGAGAGATCAATAGTTTCTATAAAACAAATCCACCACCGTGCTCTAAAAGATATAAGTGAAGTACTAGAGCAAAACTATATAACTCAAAAGATATAAGTGAACCACATAGAGTATTCTAATAATTTCCAAATCATGTGTGTATCTCTCAAAAGGTGTGTACAGCAAGGATGATTGTGGTAAACTAAAAAGCAAAGACTAAAATCATACAAGACGCTCCAAGCAAAACACATATCATGTGGTGAATAAAAATATAGCTCCAAGTAAAGTTACCGATGGAAGTAAGCGAAAGAGGGGATGCCTTCCGGGGCATCCCCAAGCTTTGGCTTTTTGGTGTCCTTAGATTATCTTGGGGGTGCCATGGGCATCCCCAAGCTTAGGATCTTGCCACTCCTTGTTCCATAATCCATAAAATCTTTCACCCAAAACTTGAAAACTTCACAACACAAAACTCAGCAGAAAATCTCGTGAGCTCCGTTAGCGAAAGAAAACAAAAGACCACTTCAAGGTACTGTAATGAACTCATTATTTATTTATATTGTTGTTAAACCTACTGTATTCCAACTTCTCTATGGTTTATAAACTCTTTTACTAGCCATAGAATCATCAAAATAAGCAAACAACACACGAAAAACAGAATCTGTCAAAAACAGAACAGTCTGTAGTAATCTGTAACTAACACAAACTTCTGGTACTCCATAAAATCAGACAAAATAGGAAGACCTAGACAATTTGTTTATTGATCAGAAGCAATTGGAATCAATATTTTATCACGTTCTGGTTATTTTTAACAATTGTTTTCGTGAACAGAAAGTTTCTGGAAATTACAGCAAGATCAAATAACTATCATCTAAGAAGATCCTATAGGTTTAACTTGGCACAAACACTAATTAAAACATAAAAACACATCTAACCAGAGGATAGATCAATATTTATTCCTAAACAGAAGCAAAAAGCAAAAAAACTAAAAATAAAATTGGGTTGCCTCCCAACAAGCGCTGTCGTTTAACGCCCCTAGCTAGGCATAAAAGCAAAGGAAATAACTAAGTGTTGGAAGATTAATAAGATGAAGATAGACCCGGGGGCCATAGGTTTCACTAGTGGCTTCTCTCAAGAGCATAAGTATTTTACGGTGGGTGAACAAATTACTGTTGAGCAATTGACAGAATTGAGCATAGTTATGAGAATATCTAGGTATGATCATGTATATAGGCATCACGTCCGAGACAAGTAGACCGACTCCTGCCTGCATCTACTACTATTACTCCACACATCGACCGCTATCCAGCATGCATCTAGAGTATTAAGTTCATAAGAACAGAGTAATGCCTTAAGCAAGATGACATGATGTAGAGGGATAAATTCATGCTATATGATAAAAACCCCATCTTGTTATCCTCGATGGCAACAATACAATACGTGCCTTGTTGCCCCTACTGTCACTGGGAAAGGACACCGCAAGATTGAACCCAAAGCTAAGCACTTCTCCCATTGCAAGAAAGATTAATCTAGTAGGCCAAACCAAACTGATAATTCGAAGAGATTTGCAAAGATAACCAATCATACATAAAAGAATTCAGAAGATTCAAATATTGTTCATAGATAAACTTGATCATAAACCCACAATTCATCGGTCTCAACAAACACACCGCAAAAGAAGATTACATTGAATAGATCTCCACGAGAGAGGGGAGAACATTGTATTGAGATCCAAAAAGAGAGAAGAAGCCATCTAGCTAATAACTATGGACCCGAAGGTCTGAGGCAAACTACTCACATTTCATCGGAGAGGCTATGGTGTTGATGTAGAAGCCCTCCATGATGGATGCCCCTCCGGCGGAGCTCCGGAACATGCCCCAAGATGGGATCTCGTGGGTACAGAAGGTTGCGGTGGTGGAATTTGGTTTTTGGCTCCGTATCTGATCGTTTGGGGGTACGTAGGTATATATAGGAGGAAGGAGTATGCCGGTAGAGCAATGTGGGGCCCACGAGGGTGGAGGAAGCGCCCAGGGGGGTAGGCGCGCCCCCTACCTCGTGGCTTCCTGGAAGCTTCCTTGACGTAGGGTCCAAGTCTCCTGGATCATGTTCGTTCCGAAAATCACGTTCCCGAAGGTTTCATTCCGTTTGGACTCCGTTTGATATTCTTTTTTGCGAAACTCTAAAATAGGAAAAAAACAACAATTCTGGGCTGGGCCTTCGGTTAGTAGGTTAGTCCCAAAAAAAATATAAAAGTGAATAATAAAGCCCAATAATGTCCAAAACACAAGATAATATAGCATGGAGCAATCAAAAATTATAGATACGTTGGAGACGTATCAAGCACCGCGGGCCCCAAAAGCCTGCGACCTCGGTTGACGAGTGGCGGTTGGTCGGATGTGGGCGTCTCCGCTTCCCCACGCTGCCTCGACAACTGCACGACTTGACAAGTCCCTGCGACATGCAAGGAAAACCATCATTACCTGCGATCGTGGGAGGCGCCAGTTGGCCTTCTTCCGTTATAAATGGGGAGGGGGGCGGAGCCCCCGTCGCCCATCTCTTCCTCGCTTGCTTGCTTCTTCTTCCTCGCTCCATTGCTTGCAGTGCCACCAATGGCGCCACGAAGGAAGTTCTCCGCCGCCGAGAAGAGAAAGGCCCCTCGCGAGGGACCCGGCTCCCCGGCGCCCAAGCGCGGGTGCGGCCGTCCGCGCAAGCACGCCGCGTCCCCCGCCGTGGCCCACTGTCGAGGCGGCGCCGCGGCATGCGGAGGGGGTCGTCCTAGTCATGGCGGTCCAGTTGATGAGGGGAGGCGTGCTATGGTGGCGCGGCCTCCCCATCCGCGCTTCCATTCATGGGAGGTGTCGCCGGAGTTCGTCGTCTGGTCGGAGAACCCGGCCGACAACTGGCTCCAGCTTCCGCGCTTCTTTGTCGACGAACTGTCGGCCCCTGGTCCAGGCGGACTCTGGTTGCAGGCGGATGGTTGCTGCAGCATGGCCTCTTGGGTCGCGGTCGAGACTTCCGCCGCGGGCAACATAGCCCTGGCCCGCGGCTGGCAGACGTTCGCCCGCGCGCGCGGCCTGAGCAGGCGGTGCACTCTCCACTTCAAGTACGATGGTGGGTCAACCCTCTATGTGAGGGTGTTTGGGGAAGACGGTCGCCGCGCCGGGTGCTGCCCCGAGGCGAACGATGGTGAGGAGGTGCTCGGTCTTGGTGACGGCCGCGACGAGGGTGAGGGCGAGCTTGCGCCCGGCGGCGACCGTGCCTCATCCAGCTACGGCGGCTCTTCCTCCGGTGACAGCTCCAGTAGTGGCGGCTACGACCAGCCGCCGCGCCCGCTTTGAAGGTGGCAGCGGGTCATCTCGTCGCCGCGCCTCCGTGAAGCGCGAGGAAGGATCCGGCTAGGCTCGGGGTGCCACTAGGGGCCTGCCTCCGCGGATCGCTGCAACGCCGCTTTTGTTTTTGCCCTTTTTCCTGCATCAAAAATGGAACCAGTATGCCCTAGAGGGGCATGTATCAAACTGTGGTTACTTGGTTATCGCGCTGTGCGTGTTGTTCCCGTGCCGTGTTGTTATTTTGCCCAAAGATAACTTAACCTGGTGCATTCGGGGCGCCCTCTTCCTTACGAGGCGTCTGTTTCCTCGTGTCCATCTTGCCTTGGTGGCCTGCATTCGCTCAGGAACTGCAAAAACTCGTTAGGAAGTGCGCTAAAAGATTTGCCGTCCTCCTGGCCCTGATCTGGCCCTTTGTATTGCGGTACCCGAGGGGCACGGACTAGGAGAGGTGCTCCAGCTTTTGGGCTCGAACAAGGGTGGCTCACGAGAAGGCAGAGAGGAGAAAAATGCTCGCGAGGGCACCTGCTTAGCCCCCTCACGAGGTATGTGAGAGAGAGAACACGAGCAAACCAGAACCGGAAAATGCGGTGAGAAGCGAGGGAATCAAATCAGTAAGGAACGCCAAAAGCCAACTTCGATTAAGGAAAAGCGAGCCAACTACGGAAAGCAAATGAAAAGCCGCGTCCGGCACCTAATCTAGTCTTCAAGTCTTCTCACCAGCGCGGAGCTAAGTGCTGCCACTAGGCGTGTGCGGGAGCCCCAGGGCCTGAGGCCGGCGCTCCTGAGACTCCGGGGCGTGTACAGCCCCAACTCATTATTACGTGAGAGTGTCACGGGCGGCGATTCTTCATAGGCACCGGGCCTTCTTCATAGGCTCTAGGCCTTTCTTCACAGGCTCTGGGCCTTTCTTCATGGGTAGAACTTCCTGAGGTGCTGGATGTTCCAGGCGTTTTGGATAGGTACCCCATCTTGTGTCTCCAGGCGCACGGCGCCAGGCCTGGAGATGTGGACAACCTTGAACGGGCCCTCCCACATTGGTGAAAGCTTATGGAGCCCTTCCCTAGAGAGGACCCGCCTCAAGACAAGGTCGCCCACCTCGAGTGTCCTGGAGCGGACGTTGCGGCAGTGGTATCGCCTCAGCGCTTGTTGGTACCTTGCCGCCCTTAATGCAGCTTCGCGACGGCGTTCCTCCCCCAGCACGAGATCCATCCCCCGCGTGGCGCCCCGCTGCGTTTCGTCGAACGCCAGGACCCGTGCAGAGCGATGCTTGACCTTGTGAGGGGGGACTGCTTCAGCTCCGTAGACGAGGAAGAATGGAGTCTCGCCTGTTGGCTTGGTGGCGGTGGTGCGGATGGACCACAGCACGGACTGGAGCTCATCGTGCCAGCCCCTGCCGCAGGCCTCCAGCTTCTTCTTGAAGGTCCTGGTCTTGTGGCCCCTCAGGACCTCCGCGTTGGCGCGTTCGGCCTGGCCATTGCTCCTGGGGTGCGCTACTGAAGCGTAGCAGATCTGCGTTCCAAGGTTAGCACAGTAGGTTTTGAAAAGGTTACTAGTAAACTGCGAGCCGTTATCTATGATGATGCGGTTGGGGACCCCGAAGCGGCTCACGAGGCCCTTGATGAACTTGATAGCAGAGCCGGCTGGGATGGTACGGACAGCTTCCACTTCCGCCCACTTGGTGAACTTGTCGATGGCGACGTAGAGATAGCGGTAGCCCCCCGGCGCCCGAGGGAACGGGCCTAGGATGTCCAGCCCCCAGACCGCGAACGACCATATGAGCGGGATGGTTTGGAGGCCCTGAGCAGGCTGATGGATTTGCTTGGAGTGGAATTGGCAAGCTTCGCAGGACTTCACCAGCTCGGCTGCGTCGTTGAGTGCTGTAGGCCAGTAGAATCCACTACGGAACACCTTGCCGATGAGGGTCCCTGACGACGAGTGGTGTCCGCAGTCCCCGCCGTGTATGTCAATCAGAAACTCCCTTCCTTGATTGCTGGAGATGCAGTGCAGCGTGACATTGTTCGGTCGTTTCCTGTATAACTCGCCGTCTTGGATACAATATGCCGTGGCTTGCCGGGCCACGCACTCCGCGTCCTCTTCCTTCTCCGGCAGTGTCCCGTGCGTCAGGTACTCCTTGAATTCCTTAGTCCAGCATTCCTCCTGGGGCTCGAGCGCCAAGAGCAGCCGAGCTCCTGAGGTCGGGCCACAGGCTGGGGCTCCCGTCGCCGGAGGCTGTGGGAGCTCCTCCCAAGGCTGAGTCGTGCTTGAAAGAGGTGGCGTAGCTGATGGCTTGAAGAGCCGCTCCTCAAAGACACCGGGCTCTTGCGGTTGCCGCTTGGATGCTCTCCTGGCGATGTCGTCGGCTTCCTTCTTGGTGCCCCGGGGCACGTGCTGCAGCTCCAGGCCCGAGAACTACTTCTCCATCTTGCGCACCTCCGCGAGGTAGGCCTCCATATGTTCATCCTTCGGCTCGTACACCTTGTTGGAGAAGTTGACGAGGAGTTGCGAGTCGCCTCTGACGGTGAGGCGCTTCACCCCTAGAGCCACCGTAGCCTTGAGGCCAGCTATGAGGCCTTCGTATTCTACGATATTGTTGGAGACCTTCTCGCCGTGCTGAAAGCTGAGCTGCACGGCGTAGTAGAGCTTGTCCTGAGTGGGCGAGATGAGGACTGCTCCAGCCCCCACGCCCTGGTGCGCGAAGGCGCCATCGAAATACATGACCCATCCGTCTGGAGCCTCGCTTCCTAGGTAGGTGGACCGGTCTTCTCCTTCCTCAAGTGTCGGGGCATCCGTCCATTCTGCCACAGTCAGCGAGTGCGGCCCCCTTGATGACCCTGGTAGTGCTGAACTCCAACTAGAATGCTTGCAACTCGATGTTCCACTCAGTGACCCTTCTGGCTGAGTTAGGGCTCCTGAGTACCCTCTCCAATGGGTAGGCTGAGACGACCTTGATGGGGTGGCCCTGGAAGTAGTGTCGCAGCTTGCTTGAGGCCACCAGGAGTGCGAGCAGGAGTTTCTGGGGCATGGGGTAGCGTGCCCTCGCATCCCGCAGTACGGTGCTGACGAAGTACACCGGGTGCTCGACGAGGGCTGGCACACGGTCGAGGCTCGGGTCCTGGGAGATCGGGGCATATCCTGAGGTGGAGGGGTTCCTGAGACCTGACTGTCCTCAGGAGCTTCTGCGATGTTGCCCTGCTGAGTTTGGTCTTCCACCGCTGATGCCTTTGCTGTGCCTTCCTGACCCTGCATCACTCCATCTCCGGCTTGGTGCGGCGCGCCCTTGGCTTGGCGCTCCTCTCGAACCGCCACCAGTGCCGCGCAGGCGGAGTACGGGGTGGCGGCTAGGTAGAGCACCAGGGGCTCGAGAGGCCGTGGCGCCACCATCACCGGGGGGCTGGTAAGGTATTTCTTGAGGTCTCGGAAGGCCTGATCGGCCTCCGGGGTCCATTCGAACGGGCCCTTCTTCTTCATGAGCTTGAAGAAGGGTAAGGCGCGCTCTCCTAGTTTGGAGATGAAACGCCCTAACGCGGTCACCCGCCCCGCTAGCTTCCGCATCTCTTTGAGGGTTTGTGGTGGGCTCATGTCCTCGATGGCCTTGATCTTCACTGGGTTCGCCTCGATCCCTCTGTGGGATACGAGGAATCCCAGCAGCTTGCCGGAGGGGACGCCGAACACGCACTTCTCCGGGTTAAGCCTCAAGTTCACCTGGCGCAGGCTCTCGAAGGTTTCCTCCAAGTCTTGAATCAATGTCCTCGCCTCGCGAGACTTTACCACTATGTCGTCAACGTAGGCCTCTATGTTTCTCCCGAGCTGCCGCCCCAGGGCGATGTGCATCAACCGCTGAGAGGTCGCGCCCGCGTTGCGCAGCCCGAAGGGCATGCAGGTGTAGCAGCACACCCCACATGGTGTCAGGAAGGCTGTCTTCTCCACATCTTCCACCGCCATCTTGATCTGATGATACCCTGAGAACACGTCCAGGAAGCACAGCAGGTCACACTCGGCGGTGGAGTCGACAATCTGGTCGATGCGCGGGAGTGGGAATGGATCTTGGGGGTAGGCTTTGTTGAGGTTGGTGAAGTCGACGCACATCCGTTCCTTTCCGCCTTTCTTCGGCACTATGACAGGGTTAACCAGGCATTCGGGATATCGAACTTCTCGGATGGCACCCGCCGCCTCCAGCTTGCGAGTCTCTTGGACAATGAAGGCTTGCTTCTCAGTGGACTGCCATCTTGCTCGCTGCTTCACGGGGCGTATATTGGAGCACACCCTTAGATGATGCTGGATCACCTCGCTCGGGACCCCTACCAGCTGATTAGGCTCCCACGCGAATATCTCCTTGTTCGCGCGCAAGAACCTCACCAAGGCTTCTTCTGGTCCCGGGTCGAGGCCGGCTCCTATGGTAAAGGTGGCTCCTGAAGACCCGTCCTCGTTGACCGGCACCTGCTTGGTTTCCGCCTTGTCTTGGGTGAACAACTGCTTCTTCTTGGTAGGCGCGGCCTCCTTGGCCTCGGGGGTACCGGCGCCGGCGGGCTGTGCTGCTGCCGCGGTCTTGAAGGCGAGCCTGAGCGCTGTCACGGCCTCCTTAGTGCCCCCCTTGATGGTGAGGACGCCCTTGCTTCCTGGCATCTTCATGAGGTTGTAGGCCGGGTGAGTCGCCGCCATGAACTGAGCGAGAGCCGGGTACCCGAGGATGGCGTTGTACGGGAGACCGATGCGGGCGATGTCGAAGTCCACCAGCTCGGTGAGGTAGTTGTCACGTGTGCCGAAGGTGACGGGGAGGCAGATTTGCCCCAGAGAGTGAGCAGCTCCACCACCCACTCCCGAGAAGGGCTTGCTGAGGCCGAGCCGCTCAAGCGGTACGTGAAGAAGGCTGAAGGCTTCTACGGAGAGCAAGTTGAGGCCAGCACCGCCGTCGATGAGGGTCTTGGTGACAGCCACGTTGCAGATGGTGGGTGTGCACAGCATTGGGAGCATGCCAGAGCCGGCGGTGGAGTCGGGGTGGTCTTCTGAGCCGAAGGTGAGGTCGGCCTCTGGCGCAGCCTAACCTGGCGGAGCCCCCGGGCGCTTGGAGGCGGCCCCGATCTGGCGGAGGAACGGCTTGACATGGCGGTCTGAAGGTGGTGCTTGAGAGCCGCCCAGCAGGGCCGCGACTGCATGGTGCGCTGGCACCGCGTATCGAGCGGTGAAGAGGTCGCGGAGTTCCCCCAGGAGGCCACCGTGGATCCCGGGAGGTTGAGCAGCCAGGCGCGCGGCTCGCCGGTGAGGGCCATGGGGAACCAGCTGGCCATGATCTTGTCGTCGCCTCCGGCTTCAAGGACAGCCTCCTCGTACGCCAGTAGGAACGGCGTCAGGTCTGCCGCGCCGTCGTAACGCGGCGGCATCTCTGGCTTGAACTTGGTCGGCCACCGTACTCGCCGTAGAGCGGGGGCTAGGGCTCGGTACCCAGACGCCCCGCTGTTGGTGTCGGCCGCAGAGGTGGATGGCGGGGCGCCTGCCATGGGGGCGAAGCGCGGCGGCGCGGGGCGCAGGTTGGTGGAGAGGAGCTCCGGCGCACCCCTACCTGGCACGCCAAATGTCGGATGTGGGGTTCCGACAAACCCTTAACGTTCGAACACAGGGGTGTGCGCGAAGTCTTTCCCTCCTACCGATCTACGCCCTAGCTCGCTAAGATTTCACGGACGAACTCGACGAACTCACAACACAAAGAGACGCGGGATTTATACTGGTTCGGGCCACCGTTGTGGTGTAATACCCTACTCCAGTGTGGTGGTGGTGGATTGCCTCTTGGGCTGATGATGAACAGTACAGAGGGAAGAACAGCCTCCTGAGGTTGAGGTGTTCTTGTTCTTGATGACTTAGCGGGTGAGAGCTGGGTGAACTGCTCGATGCCTCTACTGTGGTGGCTAGCTCTACTTATATAGGCCCTGGTCCTCTTCCCAAATATTGAGCGGGAAGGGAGCCAACAACGGCGGGCAAATTTGAAGGGGGACAGCTAGTACAAGCTATCCTGGCAAAAGTGGTCTTTGCCTGCGAAAGGCTCTGGTGGTGACGCCGTCCTGGGCTCCACGATGACCTCCATCTTTCCGTCCTCCTGGTCTTGGTCTCGTTGCACCGATATAGCAACCTTTGCCTGATGCCTTGGTACTCCTCGCCTGCGCTGGCCTCCTTAGCACCAAAGAGGAAACAAGGACGCTGCGCGTGCTGGCGCCCGCCTGTTGTCGATCGTCATGGCTCACGTCACGAGAGCCTCGTGAGGTTTGCCCTGCCTTGATATCTCTGCTCCTCGTAAGCCTGCCTGGCTAGGCCACTCCTGAGGAGGTCTTGCGTCGTTCGCCTCGCGAGGCTTGGACCCTCGCGAGGGTCTTGGATGCCTTGTTGATGAAGATGGGCCGTACGTCCTGCTGGCTTAGCCACGCCGCGGGCCGCATGCAGGCAAGTCTGGGGACCCCCGTTCCCAGAACGCCGACAAAATGATAGTATGAAGTAAGTACATGTTGTGATGAATCTAATGATCTTTCCAGATGTAAATGTTTTTCTCCACATATACGTGGTCAAACTTTTCTGAGGTTTGACTTTTCAAAACTTCCATATGCTTATGGACGTGAGAGTCCCTAACTAGAAAGAGAGAGAGAGAGAGTGAAATAGAAAGAGTGAGTGAAAAAAGTCTGTGTGCGTGTGTGAAAGAGACATGGACAACACTCGATAAAAGTCGAGAAAAACGTGTGTGTCTTATGCAAACATATCACACATGCATCTTCGACAACGGAAGCAAGGTCAGGAGATAGTGTGTGGTTGTTTGCAACCGAGAGAGCAAGACCCCTCGCACATGGCCAAGAGGGGTCTGACAAACAAGGGAAAGAGGTCGAGAGAGATGTACAGAGAAAATGCAGACATGGGGAGGAGAGAGTGTATGTTTGTCATAGGGAGATCCCCTGGAGATCGTGATGGGACTACATGGGTGGGAGATCGAGTGACAAGGTGTGTGCGCGATAGAAGATACCCCGAGAGATATCGAGATAGACGTATGGATGGAAGGAGACAATACGTGTGTTCCTGATGGCTAGTGAGAGATAATCATACTTAGGGGGGGAGTGCTTGCGCCTATGATGGAGTGAGGGATTATGGTACTTATTAGGGGGTGCGTGTCACATAGAGAGAGAACAAGGGCGGAGAGTGTTGGATGGGTCTATATGTATAGCGCGAGCGAGACATGTGTATGTGTGAACCAGGGAGATATAAAGTTTGAGAGAGATTGAGGAGCCCCGATAAGGCTGAGTGGTGCGTCAGATAGCTGAGAGGGGGAAAGAGATATTCCATCCGCTCGATAATGCAGTGCATGTAATTTTTTTAGATGTAAAACTTTAACAACTTTGATCAGGTTTACACAAATGTTATTTATATCTTCAATACCAAAGATACATCATACGAAACTACATCTCATGGTGAATCTAATGGTATATGTTTGCCATTCCAGATGTAATTGTTTTTCTCCACGTACATGGTCAAACTTTGTGATGTTTAACTTTTCAATAAATCAATATGCTATGGACCGAGGAGAGTGCCTAAGTCGAGAGGGATCAAGTGCGTGTGAAGGAGAATGAGTAAGTGTGCAAAAAGAGTATGTGTGTGAAAGAGAAAGTGACAACAAACGATAAATTAGAGAGAGTGTGTGTTTTTTCGTTTCTTAGGCGAACATATCACGCATGCATCTCCGAGATAGAAAAGCGAGGCGAGGAGATACACGAAGATAGCTAGTGTGTGATTGTTTGCAATGGAGAGAGACACCCCTATAGCACATGTCCAATAGAGGTCTGGCCAACAAGGAACAAAGGTCGAGAGGGACACATGGAGAACATGGACACATGGGGAGGGCGAGAGGGTGTGTTTGTGATAGAGAGACCCCCTCGAGATCGTGAGGGGACTATATGGGTGGGAGATCAAGGGAGGTGCGTGCGTGATAGAAAGATGCCCCGAGAGAAATCGAGATAGACCATGCACATGTTTGTGATGGAGACTAAGATTAGCTAGTCATATACATATGGGGGGGACTGTGTGTGCCTACAATTGAGTGAGGGACCATGATACTTGGCTAGCTAGGCATGAGATTGTGTGTGTGTGTGTGCGTGTGAGATGGAGAGAGAACAAGGGAGAGAGATAGAGTTTTAGATGGGCCTATCGAGTGTGAGTGAGATATGCATCTGTATGTGTGACCCAGGTAGATGGAGAGTTTGAGAGAGAGGGGCAAGAGCTCCGAGACGACAGAGTGGTGCGTGAGAGAGTTACGGGCAACGAGCCAAGGAATTTGTGTGCGTACGATGAGTGCACCCAAGATATCTAGCTTGGACTAGAGAATCATACATAGTGTGCGAGAGAGACCTATAGATGGAGTATATATGCATGCGAACTAGAAAGACCACCCCCCCCCACACACACAAAGAGACAGAGAGAGATGGAGAGAAAGAGAGAGGACCAACAAGGTTTGTTTGTTGGATGCGTGCGACAGAATTGAAGATTGTCGGCGAGAGAGAGAGAGCAGGATTCCGGGAGAGGGGGAGGTCGCGTTTTATGCATCAAAGACTGATATAAGCCATGTTTCGATATAAACTTGCATTCAAATATTTAAATTGGAGAACATGTTGTCTGCAATCCACACATGAACGGATATATGCGTATATCAAATAAGTTCATTAATTTGACTTTCAACATGTTCATGGAGTACTATAATACTGTACAACATGCTATTCGATTGAGGTGTTCAATTTTGGATTTAGTTCACTATTTTGACCTGGTGAATGAGCTATTTCATTGAATCGAGATATTTCATTTTGGGTTTGATTCCCGTTTTTGAGTGGGTCAACTATTTGTCATATAGTAAATCGCTAGCAACGAGCATGTAAAAACACATTACTCCCGAGCATCATCTCTCCATCTAAAAAAGAAGTGGCAAGCTAATATTTCTAAATTTGATTCGAATCGACTTGGTAAGGTAGACGTGGATGCTCGTTCTCCCAAATTTTGAATGAACCGTTAAGCATCCTCTGCTCGGTGGAATTCGCCCGAGCAAATAAATGGGAGACGCGAAATTACCGTCCTATGTGGGAGACACATTAATTGGCCCGTTGTGCATCGAGGGTAGGTTCGTAACTTCATCCAAGCGCGCCTTCTCCTTGGCTGAAATGACATGTGCCGAATAATTCATAAACCATGGTTGGCAAAATACGCTCTCCTTGCCCGAAATAGCTCACGCCCACTATTTCAAAACACGCTCTCCTCGACCGAAATCGCTCGCGCCCACTATATTTCAAAACACGCCCTCCTCGCCCGAAATTGCTCCCGCCCACTATTTGGGGAGAAGCAAAGTTACTCTACTATCCCCGACCCTTAGTACACAGACCCAAGCCGAGAAGCCTAAAGTCAGGGGTAGAACTGTAACTCCCCCTCACATTTCAGACAAATGCGTCCGTAAAACATGGTTCCACTCCCCTCCCAATTCCCCCCCCCCCCATTCATACCTCGTGGGCGCCAAATCACCTTCTCCCTGGAAGCTCCCTTCTCCCGAGCCGCGAAACCTCAGCCCCTCCTCCATGGTGCCCCCCACTGCACCAATTTCACAGCCGCCCTCCTCCCTAATGCCGGAGACGCTGTCCATTTGTCGTCGTGCACTGGGCCGTGTGCCTCTTACTCCGTGCTGCTGGAGCTGCCTCGACGACGGCCGCGTGAACCGTACCGGAGCCGATTCACCCCCGCCGTTGTTCACGGGCTAGAGCGGCTCCAACTTCGGATCCGTCCAGAGTCCCGGCGCTGCTTCCCCGTAGCCGTCGATCGTCGCGACATCGCTATTTCCCTGCCGCCGGTGGCCACCCAACCGCGCCGGCCTCATCGACTCGGCAGCTGGACCTGCCTACTTCACCATGCCGCCAGATAGGTCGCACCCTCATCTCAAATCACTTTATTTAGGTGTCAGTTGTCTGAATTTTTATTCTGGGCCAATCGATTCCTAATGGGAAGCAGCACCCCTCGAGGCGGCGGAGCTCCTAAGCTGCCGGTTGGCTGGTGTCTAACGTAAGGGTGCGGGGCCGCAAGTTCGCCGCGGAAGCAGCGCTTAGATGGCTATCTTAGAGTTGCGTGGGTTCAAGATACTACCGCCGCCGGATCTGGATGACGGGGAGTCTTTGTGGATTGGCCCGGGGGCGGCGCAACCACGGTAGTGCGGTGGGGCGGGGAGCGGAGTTTTGGCCGGTGCCACGGACGGCGGAGGCAAGGTGCGCTGCCGTTGGTCGCTGGCTCTTCGGGGAAGATTCCTAACAGTGTCAGCCGGGAGGCACAAGGCGGCCATCAAGCCATCCGGCGTAGATCGGACAGTACCAAAATAAAATAAAATCGTCTGACCCCAATTTAATCTCATTCAACAGACGTGTGACCACTCTTGTACCTTGCTGTTGATCTCTTAGTGTATTTCTTCAGATCAAAGAGATGTGTCATTCTTAACATATGCGTTATCTGCATCTTCAGCCACACCGTCTTCCGACTCACCGCAGCTGCTCCAACAAGGGAAGCATACACCAGAAGGGAGCTATAGTCCCCACTCAATAGTTCCCTGCATCGACTGCGCATGCCCGACATGGACAGCCACAACAACTGCAGGGCCATCGACAAGTCAGCACATGATGCTCACTCCTATGGATGGCGGCCAGATAGGTTGTACCCTCATCTTACTTGTGTGCAACATTTATGGCTTTGTTGTTCATCTAAGCATGGAAAATAGATTATCACATTTCACTGTATATTCATGCTGATCTCTTACGGGTCTTGTTCAGGAGTAAACGCTCTTCCATAGTTCAGCTAAGATACTTGTTCTTTAGGTAACGCTGTTCCATAGTTATCATCCATCAGCCAATGCTATCCCACAGGCTGGTGATTATAGTATTATACCACTTCTAGTATTACCTATGTTGTTCTTTAATACTTTTGTGTGCCATCTAGTTAATCTCGAGTACAAACGATACGTATTCAGTAGCTTTCATCTGTGTTCTCCCTTTAGTTTCTGAGACCTGTTGCTGCTAGTTAACCCCAGTCCTGCTATTTATGTCATCTCCTACAGGCACTCATTACATAAATTTAACTACTAATTGTCTTCCATGCATGTCAGATATAATTGCACACACCGATATATCCACAAGAACCTCACGGAGCAATGTAAAGGCCAATAAACTTGATGTCAATGATACCCAATATGATGGAACATGTAAAGGCAGTTCTTCAGAAGACTTGCAGAAAGATATTGAATCCTCTT
The DNA here is from genome assembly GCF_018294505.1 of Triticum aestivum. NCBI lineage: Eukaryota > Viridiplantae > Streptophyta > Magnoliopsida > Poales > Poaceae > Triticum > Triticum aestivum. The sequence continues at coordinate 331,347,738 of NC_057802.1, read as the reverse complement.
GACCCCACAAGGTCCTTGCTCTAACTTGGCCCGTGATATGGGTACAACATGCATATAATGTCCTGGAGTGTATCTACTATGTTGCAATGCCATGTGCTTAGCATGCTGATCATACATGTAAATATGTCATGCCTTCCTGTTTTTCAGTACCTATTCCATTCATGATAACATGTTTTCAAATTCAAGTACTGTCATTCTACTCTATCGCAATGCCATCTTCTTAATTTGGACATCATGCTTCTGAATATCTTATGCATTGTTATTCATTAGTATGTACTTCATCTGTCTACCATACCATGTTTTTTTACATTGAAGTGCTGTTCTAGTGCTCTGTTGCAATGCCATCTTAGTTTCCCAATCATGCACGTGTATGTTGCCTTAGTTTTTTCTGTACGTATTCCGCTAGCATACAGTTTTACATTCAACTAGTGTTTTTTTACTGTGTTGTCCAGTCGTATCCCTAGCTCTTACACCATACTCCCTCCGTCCGGATTACATGTTGCCGAAATGGATAAAAAAGGATGTATCTAGAACTGAAATACGCCTATACCCATCCATTTTTTTCCGGATGGAGGGAATACATGTCAATATGTCATGCCTTTCTATTCTTCAGTACCTATTCCATCTCTCTGCTGTAGCATGTTTTATAACTGAAGCACCATTCTTCTATACAAGGCATGCAAGGGGAAGACGACTATGTTAGAATCTGAAGGGTTACAAACCAGGTCTTTGCAAAAGATCCAAATGCCAGGAGATAATAAACCAACTCCAGTTTTTATAGATACTGCTCCAGCACAGAGAAACCCAACTCCTACTGATAATAAGCAGATTCCAGTGGCCAAAGAACTAGTCCGCTCCAGTCCAGCAAAAATATGTCAACTCCATTCTAAGAAGCGTGTGTGTATCTTTGCATCATGAAATTTTATAGCATGCTGATCATATTTTCTACATGTTTCTTACCCATCTCTCTTTTAGAAAATAAGCTTAACAAATAGAAGAATTTCTGCACTGGAATAGTCTGTGAGGAAAGATTCTTGCAGGAATTCTCTGTACTCCAATGCAGATGTAAGTACCTATTGTATATCACTATATTTTTACATCAGCATATATTTTGTTAATCGGCGTGAATCCAACCTTTATCCGATCTAAATTTAGTTGTAGCAAAATGTATGATTAAAGGCCACAATGTTGATTTTCGTAAGGAAAACTGCCTGGTAGTTTTGCATCCTGAGCTGCATGAGTGTACTATCTCATATCAGTGGGTTTGATTACTTTGGTTCTGCAGTGGGTTTTCAGTGCTTTTTTTTACTGTGTTGTCCTGTTGTATCCCTAGCTCTTACATGATACTCCCTCCGTCTGGATTACATGTCGCAGAAGTGGATAAAACTGGATGTATCTAGAACTGAAATACGCCTAGACCCATCCATTTATTTCCGGATGGAGGGAATACATGTCAATATGTCATGCCTTTATACTCTTCAGTACCTATTCCATCTCTGCTACAGCATGTTTTATAATTGAAGCACCATTTTTTCTATATAAGGCATGCAAGGGGAAGACGACTATGTTAGAATCTGAAGGGTTACAAACCAGGTCTTTGCAAAAGATCCAAACGCCAGGAGATAATAAACCAACTCCATTTTTTATAGATACTGCTCCAGCACAGAGAAACCCAACTCCCACTGATAATAAGCAGATTCCAGTGGCCAAAGAACTAGTCCGCTCCAGTCCAGCAAAAGAATGTCAACTCCATTCTAAGAAGCGTGTGCGTATCCTCGCATCATGAAATTTTATAGCATTCTGATCATATTTTCTACATGTTTCTTACCCATCTCTCTTTTAGAAAATAAGGTTAAATGATAGAAGATTTCCTTCATTGGCATTGTATTCGAGGAAAATATCTTGCGGGAATTCTCTGTGCTCCAATGCTGATGTAAGTACCTGTTGTATATCACTATATTTTTACATCAGCATGTATTTTGTTAATTGGCGTGAATCCAACCTTTGTCTAATCTAAAATTTGTTGTAGCAAAATGTTAAAGGCGCCAATGTTGATTTTTGTAAAGAAAATTGCCTGGTAGTTTTGCATACTGAGCTGCATGAGTGTACTATCTCATATCATGCACATTACTAAATTGTAGTGCTGCTGTGGTTGCCCATGCATTCATTGTGTCAATGTTGCTTTCGTATTACCTTACCTGGCTGATGATAGATGTGCCATATTGTGTTAATTTGGTGTTGGCTAGTTGCCCAAACGTTCGTTGTGCCAATGTTGCTTTCCTATTATCTGACTTGGCCAATGATAGCAATGCTAGTTTCTTAATTTGGTGCAGGCTGCTAAAGATAAGAAGACAACTCTGAAAACAGCAAGGCAACCCCATTGTTTCTTTCCAATAAATCTAGGCTAGGTAATATGCCAATAACTCATGATTAATCTGTTTGGTTCCCCTCCTAATTTATGATGCAGTGGTCGAGACACTCTCCACTATCAATAATACAAGCCTGCCAAAATCGCCATCTGAATCTGTTCAGTATCCTCTGTCTCGAATGCAACGGAAAAAAATGTATGTTTGTGAACCAATTAATGGCTGAAGGAATGATGGAAATGGTGGAGGAATCAGAGGTGAAGAGTCGTGCGACACAACAACTGATCAATGTTTTCAGAGACAGTGTAGAAAAGCAGCAAGAACTTGCCCACATGCTTATGGGCATCATCCGTGCTGAGGTTGCAGATTGTGACGTTGTAGATCATTAGGTTCTGTTCATTTATTTGCACTGGCATCGATCTTTGATTGCCCAGTGGATGTAATTTCCTGTAATGGATGTGCAACGTTTTTCCCTGTATGCCTACCTTTGATTGATCGGTTTTGGTCCTGTGCATAATTGCTCATCGTAATGGGCTCAAATTATCTAATTTGGCCTAAAGACATGTACGAACTTTAGTGGGCCCATTAAGTTAATGGGCCGTTACCAGGCCGAAAGTTAATGGTTGGCCCTCTTAACTCCCGGGTCATTAACAGGCTGACATCGAAGAGGGCAACAAGTGGGCCCAATTGATTTCACGGGCCGTTAACAGGCCGTTACTAAGTTCGGGCTACATATGGCCCAACTATACTGTGGGCCTTTAGCAGGCCGAAAGAGACAGCGGGCTTGTACTGGACCAAGAAGAGCATGGGCCGCTAAGAGGCCGAAAGTCAGGTCGTATTGTAAATGGCCCAACTGTGTTGTGGGCCTTTAGCAGCCCGATAGAGAAACCGGGCTAGTATTGGACCATGAAGGGCATGGGCCGTTAAAAGGCCAAAACTCATGTCCGACTACAAATGGCCCAACTCATTTATGGTCCGTTAACAGGCTGAAAGGCACACAGGGCCGGGAATTGGCCCAACACTTAAATGGGTCGCTAATGTTGGAAATATGACCTAGAGGCAATAATAAAATGGTTATTGTTATATTTCCTTGTTCATGATAATTGTCTGTTGTTCATGCTATAATTGTGTTATCCAGAAATCGTAATACATGTGTGAATACATAGACCACAACATGTCCCTAGTGAGCCTCTAGTTGACTAGCTCGTTGATCAATAGATGGTTACGGTTTCCTAACCATGGACATTGGATGTCATTGATAACGGGATCACATCATTAGGAGAATGATGTGATGGACAAGACCCAATCCTAAGCATAACACAAGATCGTGTCGTTCGTCTGCTAAAGCTTTTCTAATGTCAAGTATCTTTTCCTTAGACCATGAGATTGTGCAACTCCCGGATACCGTAGGAGTACTTTGGGTGTGCCAAACGTCACAGCATAACTGGGTGGCTATAAAGGTATACTATGGTATCCCCAAAAGTGTCTGTTGGGTTGGCACGAATCGAGACTGGGATTTGTCACTCCGTATGACGGAGAGGTATCTCTGGGCGCACTTGGTAAGAAATCATCGTAATGAGCTCAATGTGACTAAGGGGTTGGTCACGGGATGATGTGTTACGGAACGAGAAAAGAGACTTGTCGTAACGAGATTGAATAAGGTATCGGTATAACGACGATTGAATCTCGTGCAAGTGCTATACCGGTAGACAAAGGGAATCGTATACGGGATTGATTGAATCCTTGACATCATGGTTCATCCGATAAGATCATCATGGAACATGTGGGATCCAACATGGGTATCCAGATCCCGCTGTTGGTTATTAGCCGGAGAGATGTCTCGGTCATGTCTGCATGCCTCCCGAACCCGTAGGGTCTACACACTTAAGGTTCGATGACGCTAGGGTTATAGGGAAAGATTGCACGTGGTTACCGAATGTTGTTCGGAGTCCTGGATGAGATCCCGGACATCACGAGGAGTTCCGGAATGGTCCGGAGGTAAAGATTTATACATGGGAAGTCCCGTTTTGGACACCGGAAAAGTTCTGGGCGTTATCGGTAACGTACCGGGACCACCGGAAGGGTTGGGGGGTCCACCGGGAGGGGCCACCAGGCCCGGAGCCTGCGTGGGCCAAGTGTGGGAAGGGACCAGCCCCTAGGTGGGCTGGTGCGCCCCCCACAAGAGGCCCAAGGCGCAGGGAAGGGGGGAAGGGGGAAACCCTAGGCTCAGATGGGCCTAAGGCGCACCTATGGTGCGCCCCCCTCTCTCCCCCTCTGGCCGCCCCCCTAGATGCATCTAGGGCTGGCCGCCACCCCTGGGGGGGACCCTAGATGGGGGCGCAGCCCCTCCCGTCTCCTCCCCCTATATATAGTGGGGTTTTTGGGGCTGTCAGAGACACGAGTCTCCCTCTCTCTTGGCAGCCCTACCCCTCTCCCTCCTCGTCTCTCGCAGTGCTTGGCGGAGCCCTGCTGGAGTGCCACGCTCCTCCACCACCACCACGTTGTCATGCTGCTGCTGGATGTAGTCTTCCCCAACCTCTCCCTCTCTCCTTGCTGGATCAAGGCGTGGGAGACATCACTGGGCTGCACGTGTGTTGAACGCGGAGGCACCATTGTTCGGTGCTTAGATCGGAATCGGCCGTGATCTGAATCGCTTCGTGTACGACTCCACCGTCCGCGTTCTTGCAACGCTTCCACATCGCGATCTTGAAAGGTATGAAGATGCACTCCCCTCTCGTTGCTAGTAAACTCCATAGATTGATCTTGGTGATGCGTAGAATTTTTTTTATTTCTGCAACGATCCCCAACAGTGGCATCATGAGCTAGGTCTGTGCGTAGTTTCTATGCACGAGTAGAACACAAATTGTTGTGGGCGTCGATTTTGTCAATTTACTTTATTCGGCCGCATCGTGGGATGAAGCGGCCCGGACGGACCTTGCACGTATGCTTACGTGAGACAGGTTCCACCGATTGACATGCACTAGTTGCATAAGGTGGCTAGCGGGTGTCTGTCTCTCCCACTTTAGTCGGATCGGATTCGATGAAAAGGGTCCTTATGAAGGGTAAATAGAAATTGGCATATCACGTTGTGGTTTTGGCGTAGGTAAGAAATGTTCTTGCTAGAAACCTATAGCAGCCACGTAAAATTTGCAACAACAATTAGAGGACGTCTAACTTGTTCTTGCAGCATATGCCGTGTGATGTGATATGGCCAAAAGGATGTGATGAATGATATATGTGATGTATGAGATTGATCATGTTCTTGTAATAGGAATCACGACTTGCATGTCGATGAGTATGACAACCGGCAGGAGCCATAGGAGTTGTCTTAATTTATTTATGACCTGCGTGTCAACATAAACGTCATGTAATTACTTTACTTCATTGCTAAACCGTTTGCCATAGTAGTAGAAGTAATAGTTGGCGAGACAACTTCATGAAGACACGATGATGGAGATCATGATGATGGAGATCATGGTGTCATGCCGGTGATGATGATGATCATGGCGCCCCAAAGATGAAGATCAAAAGGAGCAAAATGATATTGGCCATATCATGTCACTATTTGATTGCATGTGATGTTTATCATGTTTTACATCTTATTTGCTTAGGACGACGATAGTTTAAATAAGATGATCCCTCGCAATAATTTCAAGAAAGTGTTCCCCCTAACTGTGCACCGTTGCGAAGGTTCGTTGTTTCGAAGCACCACGTGATGATCGGGTGTGATAGATTCTAACGTTCGAATACAACGGGTGTAAGCCATATTTACACACGCAATACACTTAGGTTGACTTGACGAGCCTAGCATGTACAGACATGGCCTCGGAACACGGAAGACCAAAAGGTCGAACATGAGTCGTATAGAAGATACGATCAACATGAAGATGTTCACCGGTGATGACTAGTCCGTCTCACGTGATGATTGGACACGGCCTAGTTGACTCGGATCATGTATCACTTAGATGACTAGAGGGATGTCTATCCGAGTGGGAGTTCATTAAATAATTTGATTAGATGAACTTAATTATCATGAACGTAGTCTAAAACTTTGCAATATGTCTTGTAGATCAAATGGCCCACGCTAATGTTGCCCTCAACTTCAACGCGTTCCTAGAGAAAACCAAGCTGAAAGACGATGGTAGCAACTACACGGACTGGGTCCGTAACCTGAGGATTATCCTCATAGCTGCCAAGAAAGCATATGTCCTTGAAGCACCGCTAGGTGATGCACCTGTTTTCCCAGCAACTCTAGACGTTATGAACGCCTGGCAGTCGCATAGTGATGATTACTCCCTGGTTCAGTGCGGCATGCTTTACAGCTTAGAACCGGGGCTCCAAAAGCGTTTTGAGCAGCATGGAGCATATGAGATGTTCCAAGAGCTGAAAATGGTTTTCCAAGCTCATGCCCGGGTCGAGAGATATGAAGTCTCCGACAGGTTCTACAGTTGTAAGATGGAGGAGAATAGTTCTTTCAACGAGCACATACTCAAAATGTCTGGGTTGCACAACCGCTTGTCTCAGCTGGGAATTAATCTCCCGGATGATGCGGTCATTGACAGAATCCTTCAGTCGCTCCCACCTAGCTATAAGAGCTTTGTGATGAACTTAAATATGTAGGGGATGGAAAAGACCATTCCTGAGGTATATTCAATGCTGAAATCAGCGGAGGTGGAGATCAAAAAGGAACATCAAGTGTTGATGGTGAATAAAACCACTAAGTTCAAGAAAGGGAAGGGTAAGAAGAACTTCAAGAAGGACGGCAAGGGAGTTGCCGCGCCCGGCTAGCCAGTTGCCGGGAAGAAGCCAAAGCATGGACCCAAGCCTAACCAGCGCTCGTAGTAGCTCCTGGGTATTTGATACCGGTGCGGTTGCTCATATTTGTAACTCAAAACAGGAGTTGCGGAATAAGCGGAGACTGGCGAAGTACGAGGTGACGATGCGCGTCGGGAATGGTTCCAAGGTCGATGTGATCGCCGTCGGCACGCTACCTCTACATTTACCTACATGATTAGTTTTGAACCTCAATAATTGTTATTTAGTGCCAGCTTTGAGCATGAACATTGTATCTGGATCTCGTTTAATGCGAGATGGCTACTCATTTAAATCTGAGAATAATGGTTGTTCTATTTATATGAGAGATATGTTTTATGGTCATGCCCCGCTGGTCAATGGTTTATTCTTATTGAATCTCGAACGTGATGTTACACATATTCATAGTGTGAATGCCAAAAGATGTAAGGTTGACAATGATAGTCCCACATACTTGTGGCACTGCCGCCTTGGTCACATTGGTGTCAAACGCATGAAGAAACTCCATGCAGATGGACTTTTGGAGTCTCTTGATTATGAATCATTCGACACGTGCGAACCATGCCTCATGGGCAAAATGACCAAGACTCCGTTCTTTGGAACAATGGAGCGAGCAACCAACTTATTGGAAATCATACATACTGATGTGTGCGGTCCAATGAATGTTGAGGCTCGCGGTGGTTATCGTTATGTTCTCACCCTCACTGATGACTTAAGTAGATATGGGTATGTCTACTTAATGAAACACAAGTGTGAGACCTTTCAAAAGTTCAAGGAATTTCAGAGTGGGGTTGAGAATCAATGTGACAGGAAAATAAAGTTCTTACGATCAGATCGTGGGGGAGAATATTTGAGTCACGAATTTGGCACACACTTAAGGAAATGTGGAATTGTTTCACAACTCACGCCGCCTCGAACACCTCAGCATAATGGTGTGTCCGAACGTCGTAATCGCACTCTGTTGGGCATGGTGCAATCTATGATGTCTCTTACCGACCTACCGCTATCATTTTGGGGATATGCTTTAGAGACTGCCGCATTCACTTTAAATAGGGCTCCGTCGAAATCTGTTGAGACGATGCCGTATGAATTATGGTTTGGGAAGAAACCTAAGCTGTCGTTTCTGAAAGTTTGGGGATGCGATGCTTATGTCAAGAAACTTCAACCTAAAAAGCTCGAACCCAAGTCGAAAAAATGCGTCTTCATAGGATACCCTAAGGAAACTATTGGGTATACCTTCTACCTCAGATCCGAAGGCAAGATCTTTGTTGCTAAGAATGGATCCTTTATAGAGAAAGAGTTTCTCTCGAATGAAGTGAGTGGGAGGAAAGTGGAACTTGATGAAGTATCGCCTCTCGAACCGGAGAGTAGCGCAACGCAGGAAAATGTTTCTGCGGTGCCTGCACCAACTAGAGAGGAAGTTAATGATGATGATCAAGGAACTTCGGATCAAGTTACTACTGAACTTCGTAGGTCCACAAGGACACGTTCCGCACCAGAGTGGTACGGTAACCCTGTCCTGGAAATCATGTTGTTAAACAATGGTGAACCTTCCAACTGTGAAGAAGCGATGGCGGGCCCGGATTCCGACAAATGGCTTGAAGCCATGAAATCTGAGATAGGATCCATGTATGAAAACAAAGTATGGACTTTGACTGACTTGCCTGATGATCGGCGAGCCATAGAAAATAAATGGATCTAAAGAAGAAGACAGACGTGGATGGTAATGTGACCATCTATAAGGCTCGGATTGTTGCTAAGGGTTATCGACAAGTTCAAGGGGTTGACTACGATGAGACTTTCTCACCCGTAGCGAAGCTGAAGTCCGTCCGAATCATATTAGCAATTGCTGCGTTCTATGATTATGAGATGTGGCAAATGGACGTCAAAACGGCATTCCTTAATGGTTTCCTTAAGGAAGAATTGTATATGATGCAGCCAGAAGGTTTTGTCGATCCTAAGAATGCTGGCAAGGTGTGCAAGCTCCAATGCTCAATCTATGGGCTGGTGCAAGCATCTCGGAGTTGGAACATTCGCTTTGATGAGATGATCAAAGCGTTTGGGTTTACGCAGACTTATGGAGAAGCTTGTGTTTACAAGAAAGTGAGTGGGAGCTCTGTTGCATTTCTCATATTATATGTGGATGACATACTATTGATGGGAAATGATATAGAATTATTGGAAAGCATAAAGGCCTACTTGAATAAGTGTTTTTCAATGAAGGACCTTGGAGAAGCTGCTTATATATTGGGCATCAAGATCTATAGAGATAGATCGAGACGCCTCATTGGTCTTTCACAAAGCACATACCTTGACAAGATATTGAAGAAGTTCAATATGGATCAGTCCAAGAAGGGGTTCTTGCCTGTATTACAAGGTGTGAGATTGAGCACGGCTCAATGCCCGACCACGGCAGAAGATAGAGAAAAGATGAGTGTCATCCCCTATGCCTCGGCCATAGGGTCTATTATGTATGCCATGCTGTGTACCAGACCTGATGTAAACCTTGCCGTAAGTTTGGTAGGAAGGTACCAAAGTAATCCCGGCATGGAACACTGGACAGCGGTCAAGAACATCCTGAAGTACCTGAAAAGGACTAAGGATATGTTTCTCGTTTATGGAGGTGACGAAGAGCTCGTCGTAAAGGGTTACGTCGATGCTAGCTTCGACACAGATCTGGATGCTTCCAAGTCACAAACCGGATACGTGTATATTTTGAATGGTGGGGCAGTCAGCTGGTGCAGTTGCAAGCAAAGCGTCGTGGCGAGATCTACATGTGAAGCGGAGTACATGGCAGCCTCGGAGGCAGCACAGGAAGCAGCCTGGATGAAGGAGTTCATCACCGACCTAGGAGTTATTCCCAATGCGTCGGGCCCAATGACTCTCTTCTGTGACAACACTGGAGCTATTGCCCTTGCCAAGGAGCCCAGGTTTCACAAGAAGACCAGGCATATCAAGCGTCGCTTCAACTCCATTCGTGAACATGTTCAAGATGGAGACATAGATATTTGTAAAGTGCATACGGATCTGAATGTCGCAGATCCGTTGACTAAACCTCTTCCACGAGCAAAACATGATCAACACCAGAACTCTATGGGTGTTTGATTCATCACAATGTAACTAGATTATTGACTCTAGTGCAAGTGGGAGACTGTTGGAAATATGCCCTAGAGGCAATAATAAAATGGTTATTGTTATATTTCCTTGTTCATGATAATTGTCTATTGTTCATGCTATAATTGTGTTATCCGGAAATCGTAATACATGTGTAAATACATAGACCACAACATGTCCCTAGTGAGCCTCTAGTTGACTAGCTCATTGATCAATAGATGGTTACGGTTTCCTAACTATGGACATTGGATATCATTGATAACGGGATCACATCATTAGGAGAATGATGTGATGGACAAGACCCAATCCTAAGCATAGCACAAGATCGTGTAGTTCGTCTGCTAAAGCTTTTCTAATGTCAAGTATCTTTTCCTTAGACCATGAGATTGTGCAACTCTCGGATACCATAGGAGTACTTTGGGTGTGCCAAACATCACAACGTAACTGGGTGGCTATAAAGGTACACTACGGGTATCCCCAAAAGTGTCTGTTGGGTTGGCACGAATCGAGACTGAGATTTGTCACTCCGTATGACGGAGAGGTATCTCTGGGCCCACTCGGTAAGACATCATTCTAATGAGCTCAATGTGACTAAGGGGTTGGTCACGGGATGATGTGTTACGGAACGAGTAAAGAGACTTGCCGTAACGAGATTGAATAAGGTATCGGTATACCGACGATCGAATCTCGTGCAAGTGCTATACCGGTAGACAAAGGGAATCGTATACGGGATTGATTGAATCCTTGACATCGTGGTTCATCCGATAAGATCATCGTGGATAATGTGGGAGCCAACATGGGTATCCAGATCCCGCTGTTGGTTATTGGCCGGAGAGATGTCTCGGTCATGTCTGCATGCCTCCCGGACCCGTAGGGTCTACACACTTAAGGTTCGATGACGCTAGGGTTATAGGGAAAGATTGCACGTGGTTACCGAATGTTGTTCGGAGTCCTTGATGAGATCCCAGACATCACGAGGAGTTCCGGAATGGTCCAGAGGTAAAGATTTATATATGGGAAGTCCCGTTTTGGACACCAGAAAAGTTCTGCGCGTTATCGGTAACGTACCGGGACCACCGGAAGGGTTCGGGGGTCCACCGGGAGGGGCCACCAGCCCCGGAGGCTTGCGTGGGCCAAATGTGGGAAGGGACCAGCCCCTAGGTGGGCTGGTGCGCCCCCCACAAGAGGCCGAAGGCACAGGGAAGGGGGGGAGGGGGAAACCCTAGGCTCAGATGGGCCTAAGGCCCACCTATGGTGTGCCCCCCCTCTCTCCCCCTCTGGCCGCCCCCCTAGATGCATCTAGGGCTGGCCGTCACCCCTGGGAGGGGGGAGAACCCTAGATGGGGGTGCAGCCCCTCCCCTCCCCCTATATATAGTGGGGGTTTTGGGGCTGCCAGAGACACGAGTCTCCCTCTCTCTTGGCGCAGCCCTACCCCTCTCCCTCCTCGTCTCTCACAGTGCTTGGCGAAGCCCTGCTGGAGTGCCACGCTCCTCCACCACCACCACGCCGTCGTGCTACTGCTGGATGGAGTCTTCCCCAACCTCTCCCTCTCTCCTTGCTAGATCAAGGCGCGGGAGACGTCACCGGGCTGCACGTGTGTTGAACGCGGAGGCACCATTGTTCGGTGCTTAGATCGGAATCGGCCGCGATCTGAATCGCTTCGTGTACGACTCCACCGACCGCGTTCTTGCAACGCTTCCGCATCGCGATCTTCAAAGGTATGAAGATGCACTCCCCTCTCGTTGCTAGTAAACTCCATAGATTGATCTTGGTAATGCGTAGAAATTTTTTAATTTCTGCAACGATCCCCAACAGCTAAAAGGCCAAAACTCATGTCCGACTACAAATGGCCCAACAGATATATGGGCCGTCACCAGGCTGAAAGACACACCGGGCCGGAAATTGGCCCAACACTTAAATGGGTCGCTAAAAGGCCGAAACTCAGGTCCGACTACAAATGGCCCAACTGATTTATGGGCCGTCAACAGGCTGAAAGACACACCGGGCCGGAAATTAGCCCAATATTTAAATGGGTCGCTAAAAGGCCGAAAGATGTACATCGTGAAAATTGGCCCATCCACTGAATGGGTCGTTAACAAGCCAAAATCTCATCGGGCCGATATTGAGCCCAAATATATAGCGGGCTGTTAACAGGCTCGAACTGACGATGGGCTGCAATGGTGTCAAATCTTTAACGGGCCGTTGACGGGCTGAATTGGCACATCTCGTATGGTCCGTGGGCTTAAATGGACCTGACACAAGTAGGCCTTATATGGGCCGGCCTGCTATTTTTTACTGGGCCGACCTTTTTCACCGGAATGGGCCATTGTTGGGCCGTGCCACATGTCGACCTATCATAGGCGCCTCCTGTCCAATGAGTGGATGACATCTGTTCCAACGGTGAGGCAACACGTGTTTCCTCCGGCCAATGATGATTTTACACGTGGAAAATCCCCATTGGTCCGGGCTGTTAACGGGTTATCGGATCCAAAACCGGACCCGATAGCTTAACGACGTTCCGTTACGGTGGATGCCACATGTCGGTCACCCTTGACGAAAGCACTTCTGTGACACGCGATTTATCGTCATGGAAGTGGACACTTCCGTGATGATAATTTTGGTAATGTCATGGAACACTTCTACGACAGCACAGGTATGACTATCTTGATTCTGTCATAAATTTGTCATGGATGTACATGCATGACAAAAAACGTGACCTACTGTGACAAACACGTATCATCACGGAAGTGTATTTTTTTTGTAGTGAAGGGGTTCCTCAATGGGTAGGATAAAGCTAACTCCCATTCTTCTTATGGCTTGGGGAGGAATTTCATCACCTACGTCACAAGTGCCGCTTTGCTCCACTTGGGAGCCGTTATTCTCATCAAACTCCATGTTACACGTCTCCTCAATAAGTCCCGTGGACTTATTGAGGACACCGTAAGCATGAGAGTTTGTAGCATAACCAACAAATATGCCCTCATAAGCTCTAGCCTCAAATTTAGACAAATGAACACCTTTCTTGAGAATGAAACACTTACACCCGAACACCCGGAAGTACTTGAGGTTGGGCTTGTTACCGGTGAGTATCTCATAAGGAGTCTTGTTCAAGCCCTTGCGGAGGTAGAGCCGATTTGGTGCATGACAAGCGGTGTTGATGGCTTCGGCCCAAAAGTTGTAAGGAGACTTGAACTCCGCCATCATGGTCCTTGCCACATCCATCAACATCCGGTTCTTCCTCTCCACTACACCATTTTGTTGAGGGGTGTATGGTGCGGAATATTGATGCTTGATCCCCTCATCACTAAGGAACTCATCCAAGGTGTAGTTCTTGAACTCGGTGCCGTTGTCGCTTCTTATTGTCAAGATCTTTGCATTGTGTTGTCGTTGGGCTTCATTTGCAAAGTCAATGACGGTTTGTTGGGTCTCGCTCTTCCTCTTGAAGAAGTATACCCAAGTGTATCTTGAATAATCATCCACAATCACCAAGCAATACTTTCTACCCCCAAGACTATCAAAGGATGGAGGCCCAAAGAGATCCAAGTGAAGGAGCTCCAAAGGCCTCTTCGAGTAGATGATAGTCGTGGGAGGGTGAGCCTTTTCATCAAGCTTTCCTTCGATACAAGCACTGCAAGCATGATCTTTAGCAAAACTAACATTTGTTAGTCCACGGACATGGTCCCCCTTGAGAAGACTTTGCAAAGATCTCATATTGAGATGGGCTAAACGGCGATGCCAAAGCCATCCCACGTCAACTTTAGCCATTAGGCATGTCGCGGTCTTAGTGGGTCGCTCCGAAAAGTTAATCACATAGAGACCGTTCTCGACATGCCCAACAAAGGCTACTTTAAGAGTCTTGCCCCACAAGAGGGCCACGGTATCAACATCAAAGAAAGTGGCAAAGCCCATGAGTGCAAGTTGACGAACGGAAAGTAAATTGTATGCAAGGGACTCAACAAGCATGACCTTCTCGATCGTGAGATCATGAGAAATGACAACCTTGCCAAGCCCCAATACCTTAGAGGACGAGGCATCACCCCACTCGACATTGGTGGGCATAGATGGAATCTTGTGAACGTCCACCACCAAGTCCTTGCTTCCGGTCATATGATTAGTGGCTCCACTATCGAGCAACCATGATCCCCCATCGGAAGCAAACACCTACAAGAGATAAATGCTTGGTTTTAGGTACCCATTTTGTAATGGGTCCTTTGATTTTAGTGACAAGGATCTTAGGAACCCAAATAGACCATTCAATGTACTCATAAGGAGAACCAACAAATTTGGCATAAACATGCCCATCACTAGCACGGCACAACACATAAGAAGGGTTAAAATTGCCGGCTTTGTTGGAAGGGGTGGCATTGCCCTTCTTGACACCACCACCCTTCACATTGTTCTTCTTCTCCTTGGAAGCACCCTCTCCCTCCTTCACAAAGGTTTGCTTAAGTGGAGGAGGTCGTTTGGTCTTGTCATTCTTCTTCTTGTTGTTGGGCATGGGTGCGAACCCAATCCCCTCCTTGGCCACAACTTCCTTTTGATTTCTCAATAGGTCGTTGAGGTTCTTCTCACCTTGTATGCACGACACAAGGCCTTTCTCAAGTTGCTCCTTCAACTTAGCATTCTCCTCAACAAGATGCACATGCTCACAACAAGGGTTAGTAGCATTTGCATTATCAATTAAGACCATATGAGGAAAAGTGGCTTTCTCCTTGGTTAGCTTCACTTGGAGTTGATCATGAGACTCCTTGAGGCTAGCATGAACACCTTTCAAGGCCCTGTGAGCCTTGTCAAGTATATCAAACTCCTCCTTGAGTCTAGCAAGATCAACCCCAAGTTTGGCCTTCTCGGAATTTAGCGCACGAGATACAACAAGAGCATGATAAAGATGTTTCTTTAATTTAGCATGACCATCGTTGTATGACTCCTCAAGAGCCAAACAATGACCACGCTCTTCCTCAAGAGCGTTAGAGAGATCCGATATCTCATCGGCATAGTCACGACTATGCCCGTCCATCCTAGAGATGGTCTCTTCGTGAGCCTCGATCATGACATTGGCTTCACCAAGTTGTTCCAAGAGAGCAACGAAGTGCTTCTTGGATTTACCCTTGAGTTTGCTCATAAAAGACTCAAACTCATTTTCCTCCACATTAGACCCCTCATGTTCATCAATGCAATCCGTCAGAGAGGGATTATTAATGATGGTAGTTTTGATGTTGGGGGTTACCTTGTTGGTGGCTTTAGCCATGAGGCACTTGGCGGTGATGTTCTCATTGGGTGAGTCGAAGAGAGACACCAGTGGAGTTGTTGCAATGGCAACGGAGGCCATGGCAACCGACTCACCATCTTCATCATCATCATCATCCTCATTGTACTCTTCTTGTACCACCAACACCTTGGGAGGAGTCTTCTTGGTGAAGTTGCTCTTGTTAGGGAAAGACTTGGCCTTGTCCTTTCGGATGAGCTTGCCACCATTGTCTTCCCTCTTCTCATAAGGGCATTCCGCAACAAAATGGCTCACATTGCCACAATTATAGCAAGTCCTCACACGTTGTTTGACCTTCGCGCCACTTGAGTTGTTCTTGTTGAAGTTGGGCCTTGAGTTCTTCTTGCTCCAAAATTGCCTTGAAGCAAGAGCCATGTGTTCATGATAGGCATACTTGGTATCTTCGGGGTTGCTCTCCTCTTCTTCCGCTTCATCCTCTTCTTCCACACTAACCTTGGCTTTTAAAGCAAGGTTGGGCTTCTTTGCTCTTTGAGAATGTAGCACCGCATTGTCGGCGGTCTTGTCCAAGATGCTCATAGCCACAAGCTCATCCAACACTTCACTTGAGGACAAGGTGTGGAAGTCTGGCCTTTGACGAATGACGGAGGACATGGCCTTGTGGTAGGGCATCATTGCCTTGAGAAATTTGTGCTTGATCCAATTATCATCCGTGTCCTTGCTCCCATGATCTTAGAGTGAGACCGCGAGTTTGGTCACTCTCCGATAAAGCTCACGAGGTTCTTCATCTTCTTTCTTTGCAAACTCATCGGCTTCATCTTGCACCACTTCATAGTTGGAGAGTTGAACGCTTGCGCTTCCCCTGTAGAGGGAAACAACTTGGTGCCAAGCATCTTTGGCCATGGCGTAGGGCCGGAGGTGAGGAAGATCTTCGGGTGGAATTGCATCTTGGATGATGGAGAGAGCATTCTCATTGAGTTGATTGTCCGCGGCTTCTCTAGGAGTGAAGTTGCTTTGGTCATGCGGATGGAAACCTTCTTCAATGATTCTCCAAAGATTAGTATTCACATGATTTAAATGACACTTAAACCGATAGAACCAAGAATCAAAGTCCTCATTTTTTACAATCTTAGGGGAAGGACCGGCATGATTCAAATGAGTGGAAGGAATCGGTCCACCATAAACAAGTGGAGGTTCCACATGGGCAAAGATGTCGGTGCCATTTTTACCACTAGAAGGAGCCTTTTCACTAGTAGCTTCCCCCTTGTCGGAGTTAGCATCCGTCACCTTGTTAGTGGGATCACCCACTTTCATCGGTGCGGTGGATAGTTTAAGCCCTTCAATGAATTTGTTAAACATGCTTTCAACCTCGGTCGTCATGGAGGTTTTCAATGTGTCCAAAGCCACATTGAATTCCTCACGAGAGACCGCGGTTCCCCCATCGGCCGTAGACGAGATTGGATTCACACCGGAGTGCTCCTCATCACCGTCTACGGTGACAACCATACTCTTCGGACGGCAAAGTCCTTAATAAAGAGACGAGGCTTTGATACCAATTGAAAGGATCAATATAGTTGACTAGAGGGGGGGTGAATAGGCAACTAACAATTTTTAGCGTTTCTTTACCAATTTAAACTTTGCATCAAAGTAGGTTGTCTAGATATGCAACTAGGTGAGCAACCTATATGATGCAACAACAATAAGTACACAAGCAAGCTAAGGATACAACACAAATAAGCTTGCACAAGTAAAGGCACGAGATAACCAAGAGTGGAGCCGGTGAAGACGAGGATGTGTTACCGAAGTTCCTTCCTTTTGAGGGGAAGTACGTCTCAATTGGAGCGGTGTGGAGGCACAATGCTCCCCAAGAAGCCACTAGGGCTACCGTATTCTCCTCACGCCCTCACACAATGCGAGATGCCGTGATTCCACTATTGGTGCCCTTGGAGGCGGCGACTGGACCTTTACAGACAAGGTTGGGGCTCTCTCCACAACCGAATTGGAGGCTCCCAACGATACCACGGAGCTTCACCACAATGGAATATATCTCTGAGGTGACCTCAACCGTCTAGGGTGCTCAAACACCCAAGAGTAACAAGATCCGCAAGGGATGACTGGGGGGAATCAAATTTCTCTTGGTGGAAGTGTAGATCTGGGCCTTCTCAACCAATCCCTAGAAAATCAACAAGTTTGATTGGCTAGGGAGAGAGATCGGGCAAAAATGAGCTTTGGAGCAACAATGGAGCTTGGGGAAAAAGAGGTAGGTCAACTTGGAGAAGAAGACCTCCTTTTATAAGGGGGGAGACAAACCAACCGTTACCCTCACTCAGCCCCGCACAGGGCGGTGCTACCTCTGGGGTGGGCGGTACTACCGCTGTGGCCAGCGGTACTACCGTCCCACCTCGCGGTACTGCCGCGGAGTTAGAAGGGAGCGAGAAGCAGAGCAGGACCTGGACCCAGGGTGGTACTACCGCGGTGGTAAGGGTGGTACTACCGCCCCTACTGCCACAGCTAGTGCCGCAAAACCCGACACGAAAGGAGAACCCTCCAGTCGAGGCAGTAGGAGCACGGAGCCGCAGCGGTACTATGGCTGAGAGCTCCAAACGGTACTACCGCTGATGAGCGGTACTGCCGCTTGTAGCTTTCGAGCGGTACTACCGCTGGGGTTCGAGGTACTACCGCTGGGACCAGACCTCAGGGAGGAGGCCGCAAGGGAGCCTTCAACAGAATGGAAAAGCTCAGAGGGTGCAAAAGGGGTGTGTACGTGTTGATTCCACCCTAGCCTAACCAATGCGGACCCCCTCTTGATAGTACGGTGACTCCTACGACACAAGTCCACCAAAACTGAATCGAAAGGGCTACACCGTCTTCGCTTCAAACTCCGAGGGGAGGAAATCGTCTCGTGCCAAAGGATGAATCTCTGAAATACTCAACGCACATGATTAGTCTGCAAATATGTTGTCATCAATCACCAAAACTACTTAGAGAGAAACATGCCTTAACAGACGCCTTCTAACTAAAGTTGACTCATCTCTAGTCCCATCATTATCAAGATTCATATTGCAAAACAAATATTTAATAGGAGACACATCAATTACTTTTAGATCTTCATCCTTATTATCTTCTAGATCTTCCGGTTTGGCGGCCATCTTATTAACTAAGGTGGCCTACTTATCCGAAATTTAGGCTATTAATTTTTCAAGGTGAGCAAACTGAAATTTCAAACCATAAAATTCCTTAGACATATCATCAAGCTCTTTATTCATGTACTCCATAAAGCTTTTTTGTTCTTTAAGCTCATTTCTAAAGAAATTATTATGCTCAAATTGCAAAGTCATAAGGCTTCTGACGTTGTTTTCAATTTCTTCCAACCTTCTAAGGTGAGGGTGAACGTTTTTAGGTAAAGCCATCGGGACAAACAGCACACAAGCACACAAAGAGCAAGCAAAAAAGAGGCGAACGGAAAAAGAGGGCGAATAAAATGTCAAGGGTGAAGTGGGGGAGAGGAAAACGAGAGGTAAATGGCAAATAATGTAATGCGAGGGATAAGAGTTTGTGATGGGTACTTGGTATGTCTTGACTTGTGCGTAAATCTCCCCGGCAACGGCGCCAGAAATCCTTCTTGCTACCTCTTGAGCGTGCATTGGTTTCCCCTTGAAGAGGAAAGGGTGATGCAACAAAGTAGCATAAGTATTTCCCTCAGTTTTTGAGAACCAAGGTATCAATCCAGTAGGAGACTACACGCAAGTCGCCTCGTATCTACACAAACAAATGAGAACCTTGCAACCAACGTGATAAAGGGGTTATCAATCCCTTCACGGCCACTTGCAAAAGTGAGATCTGATAAAGATAATAAGATAAATATTTTTGGTATTTTTTATGATAAAGATTGAAGATTGCAACGTAAAATAGATTGGAAACTTATATGATAGAGAATAGACCCGGGGGCCATAGGTTTCACTAGTGGCTTCTCTCAAGATAGCATAAGTATTGCAGTGGGTGAACAAATTACTGTCAAGCAATTGATAGAATAGTGCATAATTATGAGAATATCTAGGCGTGATCATGTATATAGGCATCACGTCCGTGACAAGTAGACCGAAACGATTCTGCATCTACTACTATTGCTCCACACATCGACCGCTATCCAGCATGCATCTAGAGTATTAAGTTCATAAGAACAGAGTAACGCACTAGGCAAGATGACATGATGTAGAGGGATAAACTCAAGCAATATGATATAAACCCCATCTTTTTATCCTCGATGGCAACAATACAATACGTGTCGTTTCCCCTGCTGGGATCGAGCAACGCAAGATTGAACCCAAAGCTAAGCACTTCTCCCATTGCAAGAAAGATCAATCTAGTAGGCCAAACCAAACTGATAATTCGAAGAGACTTGCAAAGATATTAAATCATACATAAAAGAATTCAGAGGAGATTCAAATATTGTTCATAGATAGTCTTGATCATAAACCCACAATTCATCGGATATCGACAAACACACCGCAAAAAGAGTTACATCGAATAGATATCCAAGAAGATCGAGGAGAACTTTGTATTGAGATCCAAAGAGAGAGAAGAAGCCATCTAGCTAATAACTATGGACCCGAAGGTCTGTGATAAACTACTCACACATCATCGGATAGGCTATGGTGTTGATGTAGAAGCCCTCCGTGATCGATCCCCCCTCCGGTGGAGCGCCGGAAAAGGCCCCAAGATGGGATCTCACGGGTACAGAAGGTTGCGGCGGTGGAAATAGGGTTTCGTGGTGCTCCTGGATGTTTCGGGGGTATATGGATATATATAGGAGGAAGAAGTAGGTCGGTGGAGCTGCAAGGGGCCCACGAGGGTGGGGGGTAGGGGCGCCTCCCTGCCTTGTGGCCTCCTCGCTTCTTTGTTGACGTCCACTCCAAGTCCCCTGGATCACGTTTGTTCCAAAAATAACTCTCCCGAAGGTTTCATTTTGTTTGGACTCCGTTTGATATTCCTTTTCTGCGAAACACTGAAATAGGCAAAAAAACAACAATTTGCACTGGGCCTTCGGTTAATAGGTTAGTCCCAAAAATAATATAAAAGTGCTAAAGCCCATTAAACATCCAAAACTGATAATATAATAGCATGGAGCAATAAAAAAATATAGATGCGTTGGAGACGTATCACACATCTTACTAAGTTGAATGACATAGCCACCCTTTTACTCATGATGAGAAAACTCGCTATTACTTTATTCTCAAATTATTTCCTTTCTCATTAGAGGGTGATGCTAAAGCTTGGTACAATACTCTTACTCCTGGTTGTGTGCGTAGTCCCCAGGATATGATTTATTACTTCACTGAAAAATATTTTCCTGCTCATAAGAAACGAGTTGCCTTACAGGAAATATTTAACTTTGTGCAAATTAAAGAAGAGAGTCTCCCACAAGCTTGGGGAGGCTTTGCCAGTTACTTAATGCTTTGCCTGATCATCCTCTTAAGAAAAATGAAATACTTGATATCTTCTATAATGGACTAACCGATGCATCTAGGGACTTCCTAGATAGTTGTGCTGGTTGTGTTTTCAGGGAAAGAACTGTTGGACAAGATGTGGAATTATTGAATAACTTATTAAAAAATTAAGATGATTGGACTCTTCCTGAACCACCGGCTAAACCCACTCTGAAGAAGAGGGGTATATTATATCTCAGTCCTGAAGATATGCAAGAGGCAAAGAAGTCTATGAAGGAAAAAGGTATTAAAGCTGAGAATGTTAAGAACTTACCTCCTATTGAAGAAATACATGGGCTTAATACACCACCACTACCTAAGGTGGTAGAGGTAAATTCTCTAATGAAGTTCAATGATAATGACAATCCCGATCGCTCTCTGACTATAGCGCCATAAAAGCTCCGGTCTGCTAGGACTACGTCGGCATTTCCCCAAAGAGGAAGGGATGATGCAGCACAGCGAAGGTAGGTATTTCCCTTAGTGAAGAAACCAAGGTTATCGAACCAGTAGGAGAACCAAGCAACTCAACGTAAACAACACCTGCACACAAATAACAACACCTCGCGACCCGACATGTTAAAGGGGTTGTCAATCCCTTTCGGGTAACGATGCCCGAAAATTGTAGTAGATTGAAATAATAGATCACAAATAAATAAAGTGCAGCAAAGTATTTTTGCATTTTTGGTTTAATAGATCTGAATAAAAATGCAAAGGAAAAGTAGATCGCAAGCAAATATATGAGGAACAAGACCCGGGGGCCGTAGGATTCACTAGTGGCTTCTCTCGAGAATGATAGCAAACGGTGGGTAAACAAATTACTGTTGGGCAATTAATAGAACCTCAAATAATTATGACGATATCCACACAATGATCATTACATAGGCATCACGTCCAAGATTAGTAGACCAACTCCTGCCTGCATCTACTACTATTACTCCACACATCGACCGCTATCCAGCATGCATCTAGTGTACTAAGATCATGGAAAAATGGAGTAATGCAATAAGAACGATGACATGATGTAGACAAGATCCGTTTATCTATTGCGTAGATATAGATCTCATCTTTTTATCCTTAGTAGCAATGATACATACGTGTCGGTTCCCTTTCTATCACTGGGATCAAGCACCGTAATATCGAACCCACTACCTGGCACCTCTTCCATTGCAAGATAAATAGATCAAGTTGGAAAAACAAAACCCAAATATCGGAGAAGAAATATGAGGCTATAAGATATCATGCATATAAGAGATCAAAGAAACTCAAATAACTTTCATGGATATAAAAAGATATGACTGATCATAAACTCAAAGTTCATCGGATCCCAACAAACACACCGCAAAAGAGTTACATCATATGGATCTCCAAGAGACCATTGTATTGAGAATTCAGCGAGAGAGAGAAAGCCATCTAGCTACTAACTACGGACCCGAAGGTCTACAAAGAACTACTCACGCATCATCGGAGAGGCACCAATGGAGGTGGTGAACCCCATCCGAGATGGTGTCTAGATTGGATCTGGTGGTTCTGGACTCTGCGGCGGCTGGATGAATATTTCATCGACGTATCTAGGGTTTCTGGAATATTGGGGTATTTATAGAGCAAAGAGGTGGTCCGGGGGGCACCCGAGGTGGGCACAACCCACCAGGGCGCGCATGGGCCTCCTGGCGCGCCCTGGTGGGTTGTCCCCTCCTCGGGACTCCCCCCAGGTGCAACCAGGGCCCAACTTCTTTATTTTGGTCCATAAAAAACCATCGGGAAGTTTCGTTGCATTTGGACTCCGTTTGATATTGATTTCCTGAGATGTAAAAAACATGGAAGAAAACAACAACTGGCACTTGGCACTATGTCAATAGGTTAGTACCAAGAAATGATATAAAATGATTATAAAACATCCAAGATTGGTAATAAAACAGCATGGAATAATCAAAAATTATAGATACATTGGAGACGTATCAGCATCCCCAAGCTTAACTCCTACTCGTCCTTGAGTAGGTAAGTGATAAAAACAAAATTTTTGATGTGGAGTGTTGTTCATCATGTCATATCATATTCTTTTCTTTATAGCATGGAAATTTGGACTTCTATGTGATTCAAAGCAATAGTCTAGTTTTGACATAATAATTTAGATACTCAAGCATATCAACAAGCAACCATGTCTTTCAAAATATCAACGCTGAAATAAGTTGTCCCTAGCCCATCATGCTCAAACATTGATCCATTCATGAAACACACTGGAATATTAGCTATACCCAATACTTAAGCATGATCATATTGCCTCTTAGTTGGTGCTTTTGTGAGAGAAGGTGGAGACTCAAAATTAAAAATCGCATAAAGTAAAAGAAAGGCCCTTCGCAGAGGGAACTAGGGATTTGTAGAGGTGCGAGAGCTCAAAGCAAAAAAATTAGAGATAAAAACATTTTGAGAGGTGTATCCATCCCACCAACGAAAACGACTCAGTGTTCCGAATACTTTCCATGCTAGATATGCCATAGGTGGTTCCCAAACAGAAAATAAAGTTTACTCCCTTTTCCACCATTCTTTCACTTTCCATGAATAACCGTATCCACGGGTGCCCTCCATACCAACACTTTCCAAGGAATTTATTATTTTACAACATAAAGCAAATTCATTTTTGCATTTTGGGACTGGGAATCCCTAAAACCTTTGCCTTAGTCTCGTGCAATGACAAGTGAATAAACACTCATCTTGAGAATAACACATCCAGCATGGAAAAAATTAGCCACCCGTTACCGTTCCGCGAGCAAAACAAACACACAAAAAA
The DNA here is from genome assembly GCF_018294505.1 of Triticum aestivum. Classification (NCBI taxonomy): domain Eukaryota; kingdom Viridiplantae; phylum Streptophyta; class Magnoliopsida; order Poales; family Poaceae; genus Triticum; species Triticum aestivum. Next base: position 331,323,950 of record NC_057802.1, on the reverse strand, counting down.
GAAGCGTATTTTGAAAATTAGAGATGGCACATGCAAATTTGCTTAGAACGGCAAAAGAATACCACATATAGGTAGATATAGTGGACTCATGTGGTAAAACTTCTTTAAAGGATTTTGGATGCACAAGTAGAGATCATACTTAGTGCAAAATGAAGGCTAGAAAAAAGATTGAGAAGCGGCCAACCAAGAAACGAATAATCTCATAAGCAACCATTAATAATAATTAACACCGAATAATGCACCACAAGTAGGATATAATTTTCATTGCATGATTATTGACTTTCGTTCATGCATAGGGAATCACAAACCTTAACACCAATATTCTTACTAGAGCACAATTACTCATCATCATAACTCACATATCACATCATCATATCTAAAAACTATTACTAAGAATCAAGTTTATTTTTTCCAATGATCTTCATGAATTGTTTTTCTTTATCCTTCTTGGATATCTACCACTTTGGGACTAATTTTCATGTGTTGCTTTTCATAAGCTCAAACAAATATAAGTGAAGATCATGAGCATAACAAATTTTCTTTCTCTCAAAATAATTTAAGTGAACCAAGAGGGAATTTCTTCAAAATTTAACTAAATCTCAAATAAATCTAAGTGAAGCAAGATAGCATTTCTTGAAAAAAAATAAAGCACACCATGCTCAAAAAGATATAAGTGACGCACTAGAGCAAGTCCTAGCTCATAAAAGATTTATGTGAAGCATAGAGAGCAATTCTAACAAATCATGATATAATTTTGGCTCTCTCAAATAGGTGCGTCCAACAAGGATTGATGACTTAAAACACAACATAAAACAAGCAAAGACACATATCATACAAGACGCTCCAAGAAAAACACATATCATGTGACGAATAAAAATATAGCCTCGAGTAAAATATCGATAGTTGTTGGAAGAAAGTGGGGATGCCACTCGGGGGCATCCCCAAGCTTAGTTGGTTGCTCATTTTTGGATAATAGCTTGGGATGTCGGGGCATCCCCAAGCTTAGGCTCTTACATCCTTCCTTCATCCATCGTAAGATAACCCAAAACTTGAAAACTTCAATCACGCAAAACTCAACAAAACCTTCATGAGATCCGTTAGTATAAGAAAGCAAACTACTACTATAAGTGCTGTATCAAGACAATTCATATTTTGTTTTTGTATTATATCTACTGTATTCCAACTTTCTATGGCAAAAAAACTCATCAAATAAAACCATAGAGCCATCAAAATAAGCACACAACACAAAGAAAACAGAATGTGTCAAACAAAACAGTCTGTAGTAATCTGACTTTTGCGAATACTTCTGTAACTCAAAAAATTCTACCAAAATAGGACAACCTGGTTAATTTGTATATTAATATTCTGAAAAACTAATTGGCATTTTATCATGTTCTGGTGATTTTTAACAATTATTTTCGTGAGCACAAAGTTTCTGTCTTTTTCAGCAAGATTAAACAACTACCACCCAAGAAGACCCTATAGGTTTTACTTGGCACAAACAGTAATTAAAATATAAAAAACACAATCATACCAGTAGCATAATTGTCTAAACACACAAGAACAGAAAGCAAAAAGCAAAAATAAATTTTATTCATTGGGTTGCCTCCCAACAAGCGCTATAGTTTTACGCCCTTAGCTAGGCATAAGGCAAGGATCTAAGTTTTGTCTTCTGAAGTTTTGGCAACTTTTGTAAGGGTTTTCTCCAACCCGGGAGGCTCTTTACGCTTCCCTAAATTCTCCGGAAAAGAAACCATCTTAAGATAAAAAATATCCAATCGCTTGTTGCAAAGAGTAATCAAGGTATTCATGTGATTGATACTACCATTGAGGTGCTTGAGGGGTTCATTATATTTTTGTATTTCAACCATATGTTTATGCAAATCACCAAGTTTGTCCAACATTTGAACTCCCTCAGGGGTAAAGGAAAACCCCTTCTTTCGAGGAGGAATTCCCAAAATTCCTTCCAAAATTTCATAGGCAGCATTTGCATCATGCTCAATAAAATTTCCTTTAGCGGCAAAATCAAGAAGTTGTCTATGATGCAAAGCTAATCCTATGTAAAAATTACGAAGCAAAACCTTAGCACCCCCCTTTAGATTGGAAACACGATACGATTCCATAAGCCTACACCAGGCATCTTTCAAATTTTCTCCTTGTCTTTGCTTGAAGTAAAGAACTTCAAAATCTGGTGACAAAGGAGGAGTAGGGACGCTAGCCATCGGGACTAGGGACAAGAGATCGGTGAAAAGGAGAGGCGAATAAAATGATAAATTTTTGTAAAGTGGGGGAGAGGAAAACGGCAAATAATGTAAATTGCGAGGAGATGAGATTTGTAATTAGGAACCTGGTTATGTTGAAGATCCTCCCCGGCAACGGAGCCAGAAATTCCTTTTGATCGCTCTCTGACTATAGCGCCAGAAAAGCTCCTGTCTGCTAGGACTACGTCGGTATTTCCCCAAAGAGGAAGGGATGATGTAGCACAGTGAAGGTAGGTATTTCCCTCAGTGAAGAAACCAAGGTTATCGAACCAGTAGGAGAACCAAGCAACACAACGTAAACAACACCTGCACACAAATAACAACACCTCGCAACCCGACGTGTTAAAGGGGTTGTCAATCTCTTTAGGGTAACAATGCCAGAAAATTGTAGTAGATTGAAATAATAGACCACAAATAAATAAAGTGCAGCGAAGAATTTTTGTATTTTTGGTTTAATAGATCTGAATAAAAATGCAAAGGAAAAGTAGATCGCAAGCAAATATATGAGGAAGAAGACCCGGGGGTCGTAGGTTTCACTAGTGGCTTCTCTCGAGAATGATAGTGAACAGTGGGTAAACAAATTACTGTTGGGCAATTGATAGAACCTCAAATAATTATGATGATATCCAGGCAATGGTCATTACATAGGCATCACGTCCAAGATTAGTAGACCGACTCCTGCCTGCATCTACTACTATTACTCCACACATCGACCTCTATCCAGCATGCATCTAGTGTATTAAGTTCATGGAAAAATGGAGTAATGCAATAAGAACGATGACATGATGTAGACAAGATCCGTTTATCTATTGTGTAGATATAGATCTCGTCTTTTTATCCTTAGTAGCAAAGATACATACGTGTCAGTTCCCTTTCTGTCACTAGGATCAAGCACCGTAAGATCTAGACAACTACTGGGCACCTCTTCCCATTGCAAGATAAATAGATCAAGTTTGCCAAACAAAACCAAAATATCGGAGAAGAAATACGAGGCTATAAGAGATCAAAGAAACTCGAATAACTTTCATGGTTATAAAAAGATATGACTGATCATAAACTCAAAGTTCATAGGATCCCAACAAACACTCCATAAAAGAGTTACATCATATGGATCTCCAAGAGACCATTGTATTGAGAATTCAGCGAGAGAGAGAAAGCCATCTAGCGACTAACTACGGACCCGAAGGTTTATAAAGAACTACTCACGCATCATCGGAGAGGCACCAATGGAGGTGGTGAACCCCATCCGAGATGGTGTCTAGATTGGATCTGGTGGTTCTGGACTCTGCGGCGGCTGGATGAATATTTCATCGACGTATCTAGGGTTTCTGGAATATTGGGGTATTTATAGAGCAAAGAGGTGGTCCGGGGGGCACCCGAGGTGGGCACAACCCACCAGGGCGCGCATGGGCCTCCTGGCGCGCCCTGGTGGGTTGTCCCCTCCTCGGGACTCCCCCCAGGTGCAACCAGGGCCCAACTTCTTTATTTTGGTCCATAAAAAACCATCGGGAAGTTTCGTTGCATTTGGACTCCGTTTGATATTGATTTCCTGAGATGTAAAAAACATGAAAAAAAAGAGCAACTGGCACTTGGCACTATGTCAATAGGTTAGTACCAAAAATGATATAAAATGATTGAAAAACATCCAAGATTGATAATAAAACATCATGGAACAATAAAAAATTATAGATACGTTGGAGACGTATCAAATCCTCACAATATGCATCCTAGTCAATGCCTTTATGAGTTTGAAAACTACATTAGAAAACAAGATCACTTCAATGCAAATGTTATGAAACAATTGAAATATAATTCTGATATGATTGCTCGCTTGAGTGACTTGATATTTAGAATCTAAAATGATGTCAGAGGTGTTGGAAAACATGCTTCTATGGTTCAAACCCAATTAGAACAAGTTGCTAAATCTCAAAGAGAATTGCTTGATGAAATGAATAATAATATACATGACTTTGCTGTTAGAGTTGCAACTAGAGGAGGTAAAATGACTCAGGAACCACTTTATCCTGAGGGACACCCAAAAAGAATGGAACAAGATTCACAAAGAGTCAACGTTGATGCACCTAGTCCTTCTAGAAAGAAAAAAGAAAAAGAAAAATGATAGGACTTTCCGCACTTCTACTGAAACAGAAATAGAAACACCTCCTGATAATGAAAATGAAACTTCTATCTTTGATGCTGAAACTCAATCTGGTAATGAACACTCACCTGCAAAAGATAATGATGAGGTTCATGAAGACTCTTAAACAAATGAAAAAGAACCAGATAATGATGTTGAGATGGAATCACCTGTTGATCTTGATAACCGGCAACCTAAGAATAAAAGGTATGATAAAAGAGACTTCAATGCTAGAAAACACGGTAAAGAAAGAGAACCGTGGGTTCAAAAACCTATGCCTTTTCCACCCAAGTCAACTGAAAAGAAAGACGACGAAGAATTTGAACGCTTTGCTGAAATACCGAGGCCAGTCATTTTGTGTACCCGCTTGACTGATATCCTTAAAATGCCTCCTTATGCAAAGTATATGAAAGACATCATCTCAAATAAGATAAAAATACCGGAAGCTGAAATCTCCACTATGCTTGCTAATTATACTTTTAAAGATGGAGTACCTAAAAAACTTGGAAATCCAGGAATACCAACTATACCTTGCTCTATTAAAAAGAATTATGTGAAAACTGCTTTGTGTGATTTAGGAGCTGGTGTTAGTGTTATGCCCTTCTCTTTATATAAAAGACTTGACTTGAGTAAACTCACACCTACTGAAATATCTTTGTAAATGGCTGACAAATCAACTGCCATACCTATCGGTATCTGTGAGGATGTGCCTGATACGTCTCCAACGTATCTATACTTTTTGATTGCTTCATGCTATATTATATTCTATTTTGGATGATTAATGGGCTTTGTTATACACTTTTATATTATTTTTGGGACTAACCTATTAACCGGAGGCCCAGCCCAAATTGCTGTTTTTTGCCTATTTCAGAGTTTCGCAGAAAAAGAATATCAAACGGAGTCAAAACGGAATGAAACCTTCGGGAACGTGATTTCGGAACAAACGTGATCCAGAGGACTTGGAGTCCACGTCAAGACATCAACCAGGAGGGCACGAGGTAGGGGGGCGCGCCTACCCCCCCCCCCCAGGCGCGCCCTCCACCCACATGGGGCCCACCTTGCTCCACCGACGTACTTCTACCTCCTATATATACCTACGTACCCCCAAACCAACAGAAGCATCCACGAAAACCTAATTCCACCGCCGCAACCTTCTGTACCCGTGAGATCCCATCTTGGGCCTTTTCCGGCGTCCTGTCGGAGGGGGCATTGATCACGGAGGGCTTCTACATCAACACCATAGCCTCTCCGATGATGTGTGAGTAGTTTACCTCAGACCTTCGGGTCCATAGTTATTAGCTAGATGGCTTCTTCTCTCTTTTTGGATCTCAATACAAAGTTCTCCACGATTCTCGTGGAGATCTATATTATGTAATCTTCTTTTGCGGTGTGTTTGTTGAGACCGATGAATTTTGGATTTATGATCAAGTTTATCTATGAACAATATTTGAATCTCCTCTGAATTCTTTTATGTATGATTGGTTATCTTTGCAAGTCTCTTCGAATTATCAGTTTGGTTTGGCCTACTAGATTGATCTTTCTTGCAATGGGAGAAGTGCTTAGCCTTGGGTTCAATCTTGTGGTGTCCTTTCCCAGTGACAGTAGGGGCAACAAGGCACGTATTGTATTGTTGCCATCGAGGATAACAAGATGGGGTTTATACCATGTTGCATGAGTTTATCCCTCTACATCATGTCATCTTACTTAAAGCGTTACTCTGTTCTTTTGAACTTAATACTCTAGATGCATGCTGGATAGCGGTCGATGTGTGGAGTAATAGTAGTAGATGCAGGCAGGAGTCGGTCTACTTGTCGCAGACGTGATGCCTATATACATGATCATACCTAAATATTCTCATAACTATGCTCAATTCTATCAATTGCTCAAAAGTAATTTGTTCACCCACCGTAATACTTATGCTCTTGAGAGAAGCCACTAGTGAAACCTATGGCCCCCGGGTCTATTTTCATCATATTAATCTCCCTCTACATCATATTTTTCATCATATTTTTCAGGCGCCGTTTATTCTGCTTTCTTTACTTTTAGTTCTTATTATAAAAATACCAAAAAATATTATCTTATCATATCTATAAGATCTCACTTTCGTAAGTGACCGTGAAGAGATTGACAACCCATTTATTGCATTGGTTGCGAGATTTTTATTTGCTTGTGTAGGTGCGAGGGACTTGAGCGTGGCCTCCTACTGGATTGATACCTTGGTTCTCAAAAACTGAGGGAAATACTTATGCTACTTTACTACATCACCCTTTCCTCTTCAAGGGAAAACCAACGCAGTGCTCAAGAGGTAGCAAGAAGGATTTCTGGCGCCGTTGTCGGGGAGTCTACGCAAAAGTCAACATACCAAGTACCCATCACAAACTCTTATCTCCCGCATTACATTATTTGCCATTTGCCTCTCGTTTTCCTCTCCCCCACTTCACCCTTGCCGTATTATTCGCCCTCTCTTTTCTGTTCGCCTCCTTCTTTCTTTTTACTCCTCGCACTTTCTGCCGTTATGTCTGAAATTGGGGAAACTATTGTCGATATGGACAATAGTAATAGCATGGAAAATTCTGATGCTCCTGCTGAAGAACCCCTATCTTACATACAAAAAAAATTCTGAATTGGTAGTGGTAATATTATTGGAAAAGGGGTTATTCAAGATTTCTTTACGTGTGCCGGTACTTTACCTTCTATGGGTAGTTCTATTCTTCATAGAACTAGTAGTCTTGTGGACGCTATTGCCATGCTTGTAGTTGAACTTGAAAGGCAATTTATGCACATGCACCCTTGCATACAAAGGATTTTCCTAGAATTTTCTAAATTGAGCATTCTTCTGTTAAGCGTGCCACTACTATGTTTTTGGCTCATGAGTTCAGATTTATAATAAAATAGGCCAAAGAAATCTTTGCGCACTATAGGGTGGACGCTGGCCATCCTCCCATAGAGACTATCTTATTTGATCAAGAGGAAATAATGCGTTTTCAATCTCTAGACTATGTTGCTTTTAATGAAAACCTTAGAAAAAAGGTTCCTACCAATGTTCTAGTTGATAGAATTTATGAACTTAATAATGATTTTTCTATTCAAAATAATGAGCTAGGATATTCTCTTGAGTATAGGCTCACAAAGTTCTGTCAGAAGAATGCTTATAATGATGAATTGGTTGTGCATTACGAAGGGCCGAAGGAGGAACCTATACCTCCTAAAGTTGATCTTGGGGACTTTTGTCCCATTAAATTTAGCCCTTTTGATTACTTTTGCTTGCCTCATAGAAAACTTTCTGCTGAACGTAGAGAATATGAAATGAGTTTTAATGATCTATCCTATTATTATGGCAATACCTAGATCTATCCTTGCTTTTATGCCTAGCTAGGGGCGTTAAACGATAGCGCTTGTTGGGAGGAAACCCAATTTTATTTTTAGTTTTTTGCTTTTTGCTTCTATTTAGGAATAAATCTTTGATCTAGCCTCTGGTTAGATTTGTTTTTATGTTTTAGTTAGTGTTTGTGCCAAGTTAAACCTATAGGATCTTCTTGGATGATAGTTATTTGATCTTGCTGAAAATTCCAGAAACTTTCTGTTCACGAAAACAATTGTTAAAAATCACCAGAACATGATAAAATATTGATTCCAATTTCTGCTGATCAATAAACAAATTGTCTAGGTCTTCCTATTTTGGCTGAATTTTTTGAGTTCCATAAGTTTTCGTGTGTTGTTTGCTTATTTTGATGAATCTGTGGCTAGTAAAATAGTTTATAAACCATAGAGAAGTTGGAATACAGTAGGTTTAACACCAATATAAATAAAGAATGAGTTCATTACAGTACCTTGAAGTGGTGTTTTGTTTTCTTTCGCTAACGGAGCTCACGAGATTTTCTGTTAAGTTTTGTGTTGTGAAGTTTTCATGTTTTGGGTAAAAGATTTGATGGATTATGGAACAAGGAGTGGCAAGAGCCTAAGCTTGGGGATTCCCATGGCACCCCAAGATAATCTAAGGACACCAAAAAGCCAAAGCTTGGGTATGCCCCGGAAAGCATCCCCTCTTTCGTCTACTTCCATCGGTAACTTTACTTGGAGCTATATTTTTATTCACCACATGATATGTGTTTTGCTTGGAGCGTCTTGTATGATTTGAGTCTTTGCTTTTTAGTTTACCACAATCATCTTTGCTGTACACACCTTTTGAGAGAGACACACATGATTCGGAATTTATTAGAATACTCTATGTGCTTCACTTATATCTTTTGAGCTATATAGTTTTTGCTCTAGTGCTTCACTTATATCTTTTAGAGCACGGCGGTGGATTTGTTTTATAGAAACCATTATTCTCTCATGCTTCACTTATATTATTTTGAGAGTCTTAAACAGCATGGTAATTTGCTTAAATTGGGAAATTAATCCTAATATGCTAGGTATTCAAAACTAGTAAAAAACTTTCTTATGAGTGTGCTGAATACTAAGAGAAGTTTGGTGCTTGATGATTGTTTTGAGATATGGAGGTAGTGATATTAAAGTCGTGCTAGTTGAGTAGTTGTGAAATTGAGAAATACTTGTGTTAAAGTTTGCAAGTCCTGTAGCATGCACGTATGGTAAACGTTATGTAACAAATTTGAAACATGAGGTGTCCTTTGATTGTCTTCCTCATGAGTGGCGGTCGGGGACGAGCGATGGTCTTTTCCTACCAATCTATCCCCCTAGGAGCATGCGCATAGTGCTTTGTTTTTGATGACTTGTAGATTTTTGCAATAAGTATGTGAGTTCTTTATGACTAATATTGAGTCCATGGATCATACGCACTCTTACCCTTCCATCATTGCTAGCCTCTTCGGTACCGTGCATTGCCCTTTCTCACATTGAGAGTTGGTGCAAACTTCACCGGTGCATCCAAACCCCGTGATATGATACGCTCTTTCACACATAAACCTCCTTATATCTTCCTCAAAACAGCCACCATACCTACCTATTATGGCATTTCCATAGCCATTCCGAGATATATTGCCATGCAACTTTCCATCGTTCCGTTTATCATGACACGTTCTGTTGGAAATATGCCCTAGAGGCAATAATAAATGGTTATTATTATATTTCTTTGTTCATGGTAATTGTCTATTGTTCATGCTATAATTGTGTTATCCGGAAATCATAATACATGTGTGAATACATAGACCACAACGTGTCCCTAGTAAGCCTCTAGTTGACTAGCTCGTTGATCAACCGATAGTCATGGTTTCCTGACTATGGACATTGGATGTCATTGATAACGGGATCACATCATTAGGAGAATGATGTGATGGACAAGACCCAATCCTAAGCATAGCATAAAAGATCGTGTAGTTTCGTTTGCTAGAGCTTTTCCAATGTCAAGTATCTTTTCCTTAGACCATGAGATCGTGCAACTCCCGGATACCGTAGGAGTGCTTTGGGTGTGCCAAACGTCACAACGTAACTGGGTGACTATAAAGGTGCACTACGGGTATCTCCGAAAGTGTCTGTTGGGTTGGCACGGATCGAGACTGGGATTTGTCACTCCGTGTGATGGAGAGGTATCTCTGGGCCCACTCGGTAATGCATCATCATAATGAGCTCAATGTGACTAAGGCGTTAGTCACGGGATCATGCATTGCGGTACGAGTAAAGAGACTTGCCGGTAACGAGATTGAACAAGGTATTGGGATACCGACGATCGAATCTCGGGCAAGTAACATACCGATCGACAAAGGGAATTGTATACGGGATTGATTGAATCCTCGACATCGTGGTTCATCCGATGAGATCATCGTGGAACATGTGGGAGCCAACATGGGTATCCAGATCTCACTGTTGGTTATTGACCGGAGAGGCGTCTCGGTCATGTCTGCATGTCTCCCGAACCCGTAGGGTCTACACACTTAAGGTTCGGTGACGCTAGGGTTGTAGAGATATGAGTATGCGGAAACCCGAAAGTTGTTCGGAGTCCCGGATGAGATCCCGGACGTCACGAGGAGTTCCGGAATGGTCCGGAGGTGAAGAATTATATATAGGAAGTCAAGTTTCGGCCACCGGGAAAGTTTCGGGGGTCACCGGTATTGTACCGGGACCACCGGAAGGGTCCCGGGGGTCCACCGGGTGGGGCCACCTATCCCGGAGGGCCCCATGGGCTGAAGTGGGAGGGCAACCAGCCCTTAGTGGGCTGGGGCGCCCCCCATGGGCTTTCCCCCTGCGCCTAGGGTTGGAAACCCTAGGGTGGGGGGGCGCCCCCACTTGCCTTGGGGGGCAAGTATCCCCCCTTGGCCGCCGCCCCCTCCCTTGATGGGATCTTGGCCGGCGCCCCCCCTCCCAGGGGGGCCTATATAAGGGGGGGGAGGGAGGGCAGTAGCACAACAGCCTTGGGCGCCTCCCTCCTCCCCTGCTACACCTCTCCCTCTCGCAGAAGCTCGACGAAGCCCTGCCGAGACCCGCTACATCCACCACCACGCCGTCGTGCTGCTGGATCTCCATCAACCTCTCCTTCCCCTTGCTGGATCAAGAAGGAGGAGACGTCGCTGCACCATACATGTGTTGAACGCGGAGGTGCCGTCCGTTCGGCACTCGGTCATCGGTGATTTGAATCACGGCGAGTACAACTCCGTCATCCACGTTCATTGGAACGCTTCCGCTCGCGATCTACAAGGGTATGTAGATGTACTCCTTTCCCCTCGTTGCTAGTATACTCCATAGATGGATCTTGGTGAGCGTAGGAAAATTTTAAAATTATGCTACGATTCCCAACAGTGGCATCATGAGCCAGGCCTATGCGTAGTTACTATGCACGAGTAGAACACAAAGCAGTTGTGGCCGTTGATGTTGCCAATTCTTCTTGCCGCTACTAGTCGTATCTTGTTTCGGCGGTATTGTAGAATGAAGCGGCCCGGACCGACCTTACACGTACGCTTACGTGAGACAGGTTCCACCGACTAACATGCACTAGTTGCATAAGGTGGCTAGCGGGTGTCTGTCTCTCCTACTTTAGTCGGAACGGATTCGATGAAAAGGGTCCTTATGAAGGGTAAATAGAAATTGGCAAATCACGTTGTGGTTTTACGTAGGTAAGAAACGTTCTTGCTAGAAACCTATACAAGCCATGTAAAAACTTGCAACGACAATTAGAGGACGTCTAACTTGTTTTTGCAGCAAGTGCTATGTGATGTGATATGGCCAGAAGATGTGATGAATGATATATGTGATGTATGAGATTGATCATATTCTTGTAATAGGAATCACGACTTGCATGTCGATGAGTATGACAACCGGTAGGAGCCATAGGAGTTGTCTTTATTATTTTGTATGACCTGCGTGTCATTGAATAACGTCATGTAAATTACTTTACTTTGTTGCTAAACGTGTTAGCCATAGAAGTAGAAGTAATCGTTGGCGTGACGACTTCATGAAGACACAATGATGGAGATCATGGTGTCATGCCGGTGACGAAGATGATCATGGTGCCCCGAAGATGGAGATCAAAGGAGCATAATGATATTGGCCATATCATGTCACTATTTGATTGCATGTGATGTTTATCATGTTTTGCATCTTATTTGCTTAGAACGACGGTAGTAAGTAAGATGATCCCTTATGATAATTTCAAGAAAAGTGTTCCCCCTAACTGTGCACCGTTGCGAAGGTTCGTTGTTTCGAAGCACCACGTGATGATCGGGTGTGATAGATTCTAACGTTCGAATACAACGGGTGTTGACGAGCCTAGCATGTACAGACATGGCCTCGGAACACACGCAATACACTTAGGTTGACTTGATGAGCCTAGCATGTACAGACATGGCCTCGGAACACGGAGGACCGAAAGGTCGAGCATGAGTCGTATAGAAGATACGATCAACATGGAGATGTTCACCGATCTTGACTAGTCCGTCTCACGTGATGAACAGACACGGCCTAGTTAACTCGGATCATGTTTCACTTAGATGACTAGAGGGATGTCTATCTGAGTGGGAGTTCATTGAGTAATTTGATTAGATGAACTTAATTATCATGAACTTAATCTAAAATCTTTACACTATGTCTTGTAGATCAAATGGCCCACGTTGTCCTCAACTTCAACGCGTTCCTAGAGAAAACCAAGCTGAAAGATGATGGCAGCAACTATACGGACTGGGTCCGGAACCTGAGGATCATCCTCATAGAAGCCAAGAAAGATTATGTCCTAGAAGCACCGCTAGGTGAAGCACCAATCCCAGAGAACCAAGACGTTATGAACGCTTGGCAGCAGCGTGCTGATGATTACTCCCTCGTTCAGTGCGGCATGCTTTACAGCTTAGAACCGGGTCTCCAAAAGCGTTTTGAGAAACATGGAGCATATGAGATGTTCGAGGAGCTGAAAATGGTTTTCCAAGCTCATGCCCGGGTCGAGAGATATGAAGTCTCCGACAAGTTCTTCAGCTGTAAAATGGAGGAGAATAGTTATGTTAGTGAGCACATACTCAGAATGTCTGGGTTGCATAACTGCTTGTCTCAGCTGGGAGTCAATCTCCTGGATGACGCGGTCATTGACAGAATCCTCCAGTTGCTTCCACCAAGCTACAAGAGCTTTGTGATGAACTTCAATATGCAGGGGATGGAAAAGACCATTCCTGAGGTATATTCAATGCTGAAATCAGCGGAGGTGGAGATCAGAAAAGAACATCAAGTGTTGATGGTGAATAAAACCACTAAGTTCAAGAAGGGCAAGGGTAAGAAGAACTTCAAGAAGGACGGCAAGGGAGTTGCCGCGCCCAGTAAGCCAGTTACTGGGAAGAAGTCAAAGAATGGACCCAAGCCTGAAACTGAGTGCTTTTATTGCAAGGGAAGTGGTCACTGGAAGCGGAACTGCCCCAAATACTTAGCGGACAAGAAGGCCGGCAACGCCAAAGGTATATGTGATATACATGTAATTGATGTGTACCTTACCAGTACTCATAGTAGCTCCTGGGTATTTGATACCGGTGCGGTTGCTCATATTTGTAACTCAAAACAGGAACTACGGAATAAACGGAGACTGGCGAAGGACGAGGTGACGATGCGCGTCGGGAATGGTTCCAAGGTCGATGTGATCGCCATCGGCACGCTACCTCTACATCTACCTACGGGATTAGTTTTAAACCTCAATAATTGTTATTTAGTGCCAGCTTTGAGCATGAACATTGTATCTGGATCTCGTTTAATTCGAGGTGGCTACTCATTTAAATCCGAGAATAATGGTTGTTCTATTTATTTGAGAGATATGTTTTATGGTCATGCCCCGCTGGTTAATGGTTTATTCTTGATGAATCTCGAACGTGATGTTACACATATTCATAGTGTGAATACCAAAAGATGTAAGGTTGATAACGATAGTCCCACATACTTGTGGCACTGCCGCCTTGGTCACATTGGTGTCAAGCGCATGAAGAAGCTCCATGCAGATGGACTTTTGGAGTCTCTTGATTACAAATCATTTGACACGTGCGAACCATGCCTCATGGGTAAGATGACCAAGACTCCGTTCTCCGGAACAATGGAGCGAGCAACCAACTTATTGGAAATCATACATACCGATGTGTGCGGTCCAATGAGTGTTGAGGCTCGCGGAGGATATCGTTATGTTCTCACTCTCACTGATGATTTAAGTAGATATGGGTATGTCTACCTAATGAAACACAAGTCTGAAACCTTTGAAAAGTTCAAGGAATTTCAGAGTGAGGTTGAGAATCAACGTGACAGAAAAATAAAATTCTTACGATCAGATCGTGGTGGAGAATATTTAAGTCACGAGTTTGGTGCACACTTAAGGAAATGTGGAATAGTTTCACAACTCACGCCGCCTGGAACACCTCAGAGAAATGGTGTGTCCGAACGTCGTAATCGCACTCTATTGGATATGGTGCGATCTATGATGTCTCTTACCGATTTACCGCTCTCATTTTGGGGCTATGCTTTAGAGACTGCCGCATTCACTTTAAATAGGGCTCCATCGAAATCCGTTGAGACGACACCGTATGAATTATGGTTTGGGAAGAAACCTAAGCTGTCGTTTCTAAAAGTTTGGGGATGCGATGCTTATGTCAAGAAACTTCAACCTGAAAAGCTCGAACCCAAGTCGGAGAAATGCGTCTTCATAGGATACCCTAAGGAAACTATTGGGTATACCTTCTACCTCAGATCCGAAGGCAAGATCTTCGTTGCCAAGAACGGGTCCTTTCTGGAGAAGGAGTTTCTCTCGAAAGAATTGAGTGGGAGGAAAGTGGAACTTGATGAGGTGATAGTCACCCCTTCCGAACCGGAAAGTAGCGCAGCGCGGGAAAATGTTCCTGTGGTGCCTACACCGACTGGGGAGGAAGTTAATGATGATGATCATGAAGCTTCGGATCAAGTTACTACTGAACTTCGTAGGTCCACAAGGACACGTTCCGCACCAGAGTGGTACGGCAACCCTGTCCTGGAAATCATGTTGTTAGACAACGGTGAACCTTCGAGCTATGAAGAAGCGATGGCGGGCCCGGATTCCGACAAATGGCTAGAAGCCATGAAATCCGAGATAGGATCCATGTATGAAAATGAAGTATGGACTTTGACTGACTTGCCCGATGATCGGCGAGCCATAGAAAATAAATGGATCTTTAAGAAGAAGACAGACGCGGATGGTATTGTGACCATCTATAAGGCTCGACTTGTCGCTAAGGGTTATCGACAAGTTCAAGGGGTTGACTACGATGAGACTTTCTCACCCGTAGCGAAGCTGAAGTCCGTCCGAATCATGTTAGCAATTGCCGCATACTATGATTATGAGATATGGCAGATGGACGTCAAAACGGCATTCCTTAATGGCTTCCTTAAGGAAGAGTTGTATATGATGCAGCCGGAAGGTTTTGTCGATCCTAAGAATGCTAACAAAGTATGCAAGCTCCAACGCTCAATCTATGGGCTGGTGCAAGCATCTCGGAGTTGGAACATTGCTTTGATGAGATGATCAAAGCGTTTGGGTTTACACAGACTTATGGTGAAGCCTGTGTTTACAAGAAAGTGAGTGGGAGCTCTGTAGCATTTCTCTTATTATATGTGGATGACATATTATTGATGGGAAATGATATAGAATTCTTGGAAAGTATAAAGGCCTATTTGAATAAGTGTTTTTCAATGAAGGACCTTGGAGAAGCTGCTTATATATTAGGCATCAAGATCTATAGAGATAGATCAAGACGCCTCATTGGTCTTTCACAGAGTACATACCTTGACAAGATATTGAAGAAGTTCAATATGGATCAGTCCAAGAAGGGGTTCTTGCCTGTATTGCAAGGTGTGCAATTGAGCACGGCTCAATGCCCGACCACGGCAGAAGATAGAGAAAAGATGAGTGTCATCCCCTATGCCTCGGCCATAGGGTCTATTATGTATGCCATGCTGTGTACCAGACCTGATGTAAACCTTGCCGTAAGTTTGGTAGGAAGGTACCAAAGTAATCCCGGCATGGAACACTAGACAGCGGTCAAGAATATCCTGAAGTACCTGAAGAGGACTAAGGATATGTTTCTCGTTTATGGAGGTGACGAAGAGCTCGTCGTAAAGGGTTACGTCGACGCTAGCTTCGACACAGATCTGGCTGACTCGAAGTCACAAACCGGATACATGTATATTTTGAATGGAGGAGCAGTAAGCTGGTGCAGTTGCAAGCAAAGCGACGTGGCAGGATCTACATGTGAAGCGGAGTACATGGCAGCCTCGGAGGCAGCACAGGAAGCAGTCTGGATGAAGGAGTTCATTACCGACCTAGGGGTGATTCCCAATGTGTCGGGCCCAATGACTCTCTTCTGTGACAACACTGGAGCTATTGCCCTTGCGAAGGATCCCAGGTTTCACAGGAAGACTAGGCATATCAAGCGTCGCTTCAACTCCATTCGTGAAAGTGTTCAAAATGGAGACATAGATATTTGTAAAGTACATATGGACCTGAATGTAGCAGATCCGTTGACTAAACCTCTCCCTAGAGCAAAACATGATCAACACCAGGATGCAATGGGTGTTCGATTCATCACAATGTAACTAGATTATTGACTCTAGTGCAAGTGGGAGACTGTTGGAAATATGCCCTAGAGGCAAGAATAAATGGTTATTATTATATTTCTTTGTTCATGGTAATTGTCTATTGTTCATGCTATAATTGTGTTATCCGAAAATCATAATACATGTGTGAATACATAGACCACAACGTGTCCCTAGTAAGCCTCTAGTTGACTAGCTCGTTGATCAACCGATAGTCATGGTTTCCTGACTATGGACATTGGATGTCATTGATAACGGGATCACATCATTAGGAGAATGATGTGATGGACAAGACCCAATCCTAAGCATAGCATAAAAGATCGTGTAGTTTCGTTTGCTAGAGCTTTTCCAATATCAAGTATCTTTTCCTTAGACCATGAGATCGTGCAACTCCCGGATATTGTAGGAGTGCTTTGGGTGTGCCAAACGTCACAACGTAACTGGGTGACTATAAAGGTGCACTACGGGTATCTCCGAAAGTGTCTGTTGGGTTGGCACGGATCGAGACTGGGATTTGTCACTCGGTGTGACGGAGAGGTATCTCTAGGCCCACTCGGTAATGCATCATCATAATGAGCTCAATGTGACTAAGGCGTTAGTCACGGGATCATGCATTGCGGTACGAGTAAAGAGACTTGCCGGTAACGAGATTGAACAAGGTATTGGGATACCGACGATCGAATCTCGGGCAAGTAACATACCGATCGACAAAGGGAATTGTATACGGGATTGATTGAATCCTCGACATCGTGGTTCATCCGCTGAGATCATCGTGGAACATGTGGGAGCCAACATGGGTATCCAGATCCCGCTGTTGGTTATTGACCGGAGAGGCGTCTCGGTCATGTCTGCATGTCTCCCGAACCCGTAGGGTCTACACACTTAAGGTTCGGTGACGCTAGGGTTGTAGAGATATGAGTATGCGGAAACCCAAAAGTTGTTCGGAGTCCCGGATGAGATCCCGGACGTCACGAGGAGTTCCGGAATGGTCCGGAGGTGAAGAATTATATATAGGAAGTCAAGTTTCGGCCACCGGTTTCGGGGGTCACCGGTATTGTACCAGGACCACCGGAAGGGTCCCGGGGGTCCACCGGGTGGGGCCACCTATCCCGGAGGGCCCCATGGGCTGAAGTGGGAGGCAACCATCCCTTAGTGGGCTGGGGCGCCCCCCATGGGCCTTCCCCCTGCGCCTAGGGTTGGAAACCCTAGGGTGGGGGGCGCCCCCACTTGCCTTGCGGGGCAAGTATCCCCCCTTGGCCGGCGCCCCCTCCCTTGATGGGATCTTGGCCGGTGCCCCCCCTCCCAGGGGGGCCTATATAAAGGGGGGAGGGAGGGCAGTAGCACAACAGCCTTGGGCGCCTCCCTCCTCCCCTGCTACACCTCTCCCTCTCGCAGAAGCTCGGCGAAGCCCTGCCGAGACCCGCTACATCCACCACCACGCCGTCGTGCTCTTGGATCTCCATCAACCTCTCCTTCCCCTTGCTGGATCAAGAAGGAGGAGACGTCGCTGCACCGTACGTGTGTTGAACGCGGAGGTGCCGTTCGTTCGGCACTCGGTCATCGGTGATTTCAATCACGGCGAGTACGACTCCGTCATCCACGTTCATTGGAACGCTTCCGCTCGCGATCTACAAGGGTATGTAGATGCACTCCTTTCCCCTCGTTGCAAGTATACTCCATAGATGGATCTTGGTGAGCGTAGGAAAATTTTAAAATTATGCTACGATTCCCAACACGTTCATCATTGCCATATTGCTTCGCATGATCATGTAGTTGACATTGTATTTGTGGCAAAGCCACCATTCATAATTTTTCATACATGCCACTCTTGATTCATTGTTATCCCGGTATACCGTCGGAGGCATTCATAGAGTCATACTTTGTTCTAGTATCGAGTTGTAATCATTGAGTTGTAAATAAATAGAAGTGTGATGATCATCATTCATAGAGCATTGTCCCAAAAAAAAAGAAAGGCCAAGAAAAAGAAGGCCCAAAAAAGAAAATAAAAAGGGACAATGCTACTATCCTTTTTTCCGCACTTGTGCTTCAAAGTAGCACCATGATTTTCATGATAGAGAGTCTCTTGTTTCGTCACTTTCATATACTAGTGGGAATTTTTCATTATAGAACTTGGCTTGTATATTCCAACAATGGGCTTCCTCAAATTCCCTAGGTCTTCTTGAGCAAGCAAGTTGGATGCACACCCACTTAGTTTCTTTTGTTGAGCTTTGATGCATTTATAGCTCTAGTGCATCCGTTGCATGGCAATCCCTACTCCTTGCATTAATATCAATCGATGGGCATCTCCATAGCCCGTTGATTAGCCGTGTTGATGTGAGACTTTCTCCTTTTTTGTCCTCTCCACATAACCCCCATCATTATATTCTATTCCACCCATAGTGCTATATCCATGGCTCACGCTCATGTATTGCGTGAAGGTTGAAAAAGTTTGAGATTACTAAAGTATGAAACAATTGCTTGGCTTGTCATCGGGGTTGTGCATGATGAGAGCATTCTTGTGTGACGAAAATGGAGCATGACTAAACTATATGATTTTGTAGGTATGAACTTTCTTTGGCCATGTTATTTTGAGAAGACATAATTGCTTAGTTAGTATGCTTGAAGTATTATTGCTTTTATGTCAATATTAAACTTTTATCTTGAATCTTTCGGATCTGAATATTCATACCACAATTAAGAGGGTTACATTAAAAAATTATGCCAAGTAGCATTCCACATCAAAAATTCTGTTTTTATCATTTACCTACTCGAGGACGAGCAGGAATTAAGCTTGGGGATGCTTGATACGTCTCCAACGTATCTATAATTTTTGATTGGTTCATGCTATATTATATTCTGATTTGGATGATTAATGGGCTTTGTTATACACTTTTATATTATTTTTGGGACTAACCTATTAACCGGAGGCCCAACCCAAATTGTTGTTTTTGCCTATTTCAGAGTTTGGCAGAAAAAGAATATCAAACGGAGTCCAAACGGAATGAAACCTTCGGGAACGTGATTTTCGGAACAAACGTGATCCAGAGGACATGGAGTCCACGTCAAGACATCAACCAGGAGGGCACGAGGTAGGGGGGCACGCCTCCCCCCCAGGCGCGCCCTCCACCCTCGTGGGGCCCACGTTTCTCCACTAACGTACTTCTTCCACCTATATATACCTACGTACCCCCAAACCAACAGAAGCAACCACGAAAACCTAATTCCACCGCCGCAACCTTCTGTACCCATGAGATCCCATCTTGGGGCCTTTTCCGGCATCCTGCCGGAGGGGGCATTAATCATGGAGGGCTTCTACATCAACACCATAGCCTCTCCGATGATGTGTGAGTAGTTTACCTCAGACCTTCGGGTCCATAGTTATTAGCTAGATGGCTTCTTCTCTCTTTTTGGATCTCAATAGAAAGTTCTCCACGATTCTCATGGAGATATATTCGATGTAATCTTCTTTTGCGGTGTGTTTGTTGAGACCGATGAATTGTGGGTTTATGATCAAGTTTATCTATGAACAATATTTGAATCTCCTCTGAATTCTTTTATGTATGATTGGTTATCTTTGCAAGTCTCTTCGAATTATCAGTTTGGTTTGGCCTACTAGATTGATCTTTCTTGCAATGGGAGAAGTTCTTAGCTTTGGGTTCAATCTTGCGGTGTCCTTTCCCAGTGACAGTAGGGGCAGCAAGGCACGTATTGTATTGTTGCCATCGAGGATAACAATATGGGGTTTATATCATATTGCATGAGTTTATCCCTCTACATCATGTCATCTTACTTAAAGCGTTACTCTGTTCTTTTGAACTTAATACTCTAGATGCATGCTGGATAGCGGTCGATGTGTGGAGTAATAGTAGTAGATGCAGGCAGGAGTCGGTCTACTTGTCGCGGGCGTGATGCCTATAGACATGATCATACCTAGATATTCTCATAACTATGCTCAATTCTATCAATTGCTCAATAGTAATTTGTTCACCGACCGTAATACTTATGCTCTTGAGAGAAGCCACTAGTGAAACCTATGGCCCCCGGGTCTATTTTCCATCATATTAATCTCCCGTCAACAAACTATTTCTGGCGCCATTTATTATGCTTTCTTTACTTTTTGTTCTTATTATTAAAATACCAAAAATATTATCTTATCATATCTATCATATCTCACTTTCGTAAGTGACCGTGAAGGTATTGACAACCCCTTTATTGCGTTGGTTGCGAGGTTTTTATTTGTTTGTGTAGGTGCGAGGGACTTGAGCGTGGCCTCCTACTGGATTGATACCTTGGTTCTCAAAAACTGAGGGAAATACTTATGCTACTTTACTGCATCACCCTTTCCTCTTCAAGGGAAAACCAACGCAGTGCTCAAGAGGTAGCAGTGCCCGTTGTTGTTGCTAATGTTACTATTTTGACTGACTTTGTTATACTTGAGATGCCCGAGGACGACAACATGTCGATTATCCTTGGTAGACCCTTCTTGAATACTGCAGGGGCTGTTATTGATTGTAATAAAAGAAAGGTCACTTTTCATATCAATGGTAATGAGCATATGGTGCACTTTCTGAAGAAACAATTCCAAGTGAATGGTATTAATGTTATTGAAAAATCTCCGACAATCACTATTGGAAGTTTTCAAATACCTCTACCTACCGTCAAAAAGAAATATGAAATTCTTATTATTGGGGACATTCATGTCCCCATTGAGGTAACTTAGTGATTTACGAAAGTTCTTCGGTTTCATGCTAATCGAAAGTGGTTGTTAACAAGACCTGATCAACCTTATTAATGAATCATTTTTGAGCGGTATGAAATTGATGAATTTAGTAAGCACTACCTTCTGTCCTTACTTTTTGTTTTCTGTTTTTATTAGTTAAATAAAATAAAATGCCATGTTTTTTTGTTTTCTGAATTTCCCGTGCAATAAAAAAAATGACCCAAAAATAAAAGTTCTCAGAATGCCCTGAAAATTTAATACGATTTTTTTTTCTGAAAATTTCTGAATTTCTGGTGCAAATAATATCAAAGGGAGGTGCACGAGGTGGGCACAACCCACCTGGGCGCGCCAGGACCCCCAGGCGCGCCCTGGTGGGTTTTGGTCCCCACGTGGGCCCCCTCACTTATTTCTTTAGCCCACATCATCACTTACCTCCAGAAAAAAAATCTCCATTGCTCTCTCTCTCCCGTGTTCTTGCTCTCAAACCCGCGGATTTCGATCTCTTTGCTTGAAGCTTCGTTTCCGAAACTGTTTCGGGGGATTGTTTCTTGGTATGTGACTCCACCATTTGTCCAATTAGTTTTTGTTTTAGTGGTTTATATTTTGAATAATTAGCTACTCTTGGTGCTGCTATAGATGAGCTTGCATGTTTAATCCTTAGAGTTGTAAGTAGTTTGAATGCTTGCTATGGCTTCTATGTATCCTTATGAGTAGTTGCTATCAATTTAATAAAGTTTTATTGACAAATTTTTGTCACCCAATTTTTTTTCCAGAAAATTGTACGTGGACATGGTGAACCTATTTGGAAGGAGTTCTTCGAGGAGGCGATCCTCAGGCGCATCTTCTAGTGACAGTTCTGCTCGCCGGTCTTATGTTGAACCAAGTGAAAGTTCCACACGAGATGCCGCCACCAAAACATGCTTATGGCCTTGCGATGATTATATGGTGCGTGTGAGCATTAAGGAGGAATTTGAGCAATATGTTCACAATGTCGGTCTCGGTCCCTATCTTTCAGATAAGTGCGAACAACGCCACCTTCTCACTGAATCATTTGTCAAAGGATTTAAATTATTTCCCCGTGAGTCTAGTGTGTCGTTTATGCTTTATGATAGTCCATTTACCGTCTCACTAGAGAATTTTGCTTACCACTGCAAGCTCCCATCTTGGGGTTCGCTTGACGAACCACCAAAGGCTGAGTTCGAAACATTCTTGACTAGTCTTTGTTACGGTGAAAGGAGGGGAGTGACACAAGGTAGAATAAAGAGCATTCATTTTCCCGCAATTCAGTACTTTGCATTATTTAACGGTAAATGCATAGTAGGCAAGCAAGACTGTAGTATGCTTTGTGCTCCAGACTTGAGCCTCATACGCACTGCTCTCATCGGTGAAAGGAATTATAACCTTGGAGCAATTGTTGCACGTAGACTTCAGCACAACGCTAACAGTGGCTATTTCTATGGTGGAATTTATGCCACACATTTAGCACGAGGGTTGGGTGTTTCGCCTTTGCCCTTTGATCCTACCCTACCCACACAGTATTTAGATTTTAACACTTTGAAAGACCCTTGATAACTTCACTTACAATTTGTTGTTTAACCAAACATCTGTTGTGCACACATACATGCCTGCGCCTGCTCTTTTTGAGTATCACATCAAGGGAAGATATTTTGTTCTTGAGAGCGAGGCCCGAGCTCACAACGCAATAGTGGAGGCAGCACGGCAGGCCGAGGCATCCGCACCAAGAGCCTCCGTGAGCTACCACGCCGACTACTACCCTCCAGGCTACTGATTGTTTACCAACTTAGGCCAAAAGCCTAAGCTTGGGGGAGTACATGTTTCTCACCGACATTACATTCACGTCTACATATCATTCTATTTGTCGGTGTTCACACTTTTTCATTGTATCATCCATGCTTAGATTTATTTTCTTGCTTTCTTCTTGTGTGTTTGAAAAACTTTAGAAAAACCAAAAAAATAGTGGCAATAATTTACTTTCAATGCATGCTTAGTAGTAGTATTAAAAGGAAAATCCAAAAATATTTCCTTGTTCTTCTTTTGCTTGTTGGGAGCTTTCCCATGTAAATAGTTTTTCTCATTTTTGCTTTTCCCTTTTATTTGCTTGTTCAAGAAAACCAAATACTCCAAAAATATTTGAGTGTGTTTCTCTGAATTTCTTTTATTTTTATTCGAGTTGTACCGAGGAGAAGACCATGATGAAAATGTTGAGTGGCTCTCATGTGAATAACTGTTGAACTAATAAAGAGCACATTTTACCTTGTCTTCTCCTGTTGAATAAAATGTTTGCAAATTCCAGCTTAGTCCACGGCACTCTTGCACTATTATTATTTTCATATCGCTCGGTCGTGCAAGTGAATGGCAATAATGATGATATTCAATGAGCTGGCCGTGGCAGAGAGAAACTGGTATGAACTCGACTTGTTCTGTTTGTGTAAATATGTTTAACCTAGTATCCATGATTCAACCCATTATGATTAAACATGTTTGCAATGACAATTAGAGATTATAGTTTCTCATGCCATGCATAAGTAGCTGGGAGTTGATAATGATTTATCTTGGATATCAACATAGCGTTAAAACAATTGTGATGTAGTATGATGATATGGTATCCTCCTCTGAATGTTCAAGTGGCTTGACTTGGCACATGTTCATGCATGTAGTTGAATCAAAACCAACATCGCCTCTATGATATTTATGTTCATGGTGTTCATATCCTACTCATGCTAGTGTCCAATGTTACTTATGCATAATGCATGGTTATGATCGTTGTTGCTCTCTAGCTGGCCGCTTCTCAATCTAATTGCTAGCCTTAGCCTGTACTAAGTGGGAACTCTCCTTGTACATCAAAAACCTTGAACCCAAAGTTATTCCAGATGAGTCCACCATACCTACCTATATGCGGTATTACCCTGCCGTCCTAAGTAAATTTGCATGTGCCACCTCTAAAAACTTCTAAAAATTATCCTTTTTGTGTGCCTGGATCATTCATGGAACGACATGAGGTAGTCGGTATCTTCCATGCTAAGCGGATTATTCTCAGGTCGAGTGTTTATTCATTCGCTATCGCATGAGAAAAGGGCGGTAATAGGGATGCCCAGTCCCAAACTGCAAACATGAAAAAGAGTTAATCTCTTAAATAATCAAACAAAAACTCCCAATGGAGTCAAAACCTTTACTTTTATCGCTTGGGAACCGCCACTAGCATGCTTAGCATGGAAGATGTTGATAACTGATGGTCGTGAAGTAAATGAGAAGGGTGCATGTCTCAAAATATCATTTATCTCTGTTTTAAAAACTTGAGATCTGGCACCTCTGCAAATCACTTCTTCCCTCTGCGAAGGGACTATCTATTTACTTTTATGTTGTGTCATCACCTTCTTAAACAAGAGCCAGAAACTGAGAGACCACAACTGTCATGATTTATGCATTGTGTGTAGCTAATGTTGGGTGCATCATGACTGGATATTTTCTACCATGAATTACAATGTGTAGTCGCTGCTTGAACTTTGGAGGTGCTCTGCATTTATGTTTTGCGGTCTCAGAAAGGTCTAGCGAGATACCACTATTGTCATATTATATCATGGTTGTTTTGACAACGTGTTGCTGTTTGAGATATCTTATTATTGCTCGCTAGCTGATTATGTCATTGATACGAGTCATTATAATTTTTGGGAGTCATTGTTGACATGGTTAGTTATAATGTTGGCTGAAAACCTGGGTGTTGTTTAAGCTTATTTATGCAAACAAGAGCAAAAGAGTTCATAAAAGTTCTTCTTTTTCACTTTCAGTTTATCAACTGAATTGCTTGAGGACAAGCAAAGGTTTAAGCTTGGGGGAGTTGATACGTGTCCAATGTATCTACTTTTCTTCACGCTTTTCCTCTTGTTTTGGACTCTAATTTGTATGATTTGAATGAAACTAACCCCGGACTGACGCTGTTTTCAGCAGAACTACCATGGAGTTGTTTTTGTGCAGAAATAAAAGTTCTCGGAATGGAACAAAACTTCGCGAGGAATTTTTATATAATATATAAGAATTTCTGGAGCAAAGACCTACCAGAGAGGGGCCCCTGGGTGGGCACAACCCACCAGGGCGCGCCCCCCTCTCCTGGCGCGCCCAGGTGGGTTGTCCCCACCTGGTGGCCCCGCAGACCCTGAAATCGATGCTATAAAATCCTATCTTTCTAGAAAAAATCAGGGAGAAAGAATTATTGTGTTCCACGAGACGGAGCCGTCGTCACCTCCTGTTCTTCATCGGGAGGCCAAGCAATCATCAAAAGAAGTCCCATACATGGAGAAATCATCCATGAAAACCTCAACAATCTTTTCAAAAAAGTCAGAGAATATAGCAGTCATACATCTTTGAAAGGTAAGAGGTGCATTACATAAACCAAAAGGCATGCGTCTATAAGCAAAGGTACCGAAAGGGCAAGTAAAAGTGGTCTTATCCTAATCCTCTTTCGACACATGTATTTGAGAGAAACCAGAATAACCATCTAGAAAGCAAAAATGTGTATGTTTAGATAATCTTTCTAGCATTTGATCTATAAAAGGTAAAGGGTAATGATCCTTTCTAGTAGCTTTATTTAATTTCCGGAAATCAATTACCATTCTATAACCTGTAACAATTCTTTGTGGGATCAATTCATCTTTATCATTAGGAATGACAGTAATACCTCCCTTCTTAGCGACACAATGGACATGACTTACCCACCGACTATCAGCAACGGGATAAATTATACCTGCCTCCAGAAGCTTTAGTATTTCTTTTCTTACCACTTCTTTCATCTTAGGATTTAACCTTCATTGGTGATCAACAACTGGTTTAGCGTCTTTCTCCAATTTTATTTTGTGTTGGCATAGAGTGGGACTAATGCCCTTAAGATCATCCAGATTATATCCAATAGCAGCACAGTGCTTCTTCAGAGTTTTCAATAATTTCTCTTCTTCTTGCTCTGAAAGGTTAGCACTAATAATAACAAGATATATCTTCTTTTCATCAAGATAAGCATATTTAAGAGTATCAGGTAATGGTTTAAGCTCAAACACGGGATCACCCTTGGGTGGAGGAGGATCCCCTAGAATCTCAACGGGCAAGTTGTGTTTCAAAATAGGTCCCTGTTTAAAGAATACTTCATCTATTTCCCTTCTTTCATTCATAAACATATCATTTTCATGGTCTAACAAATATTGTTCTAAAGGATCATTAGGAGGCACGACAATAGAAGCAAGACCAATACTTTCATATTTACTAGGCAATTCTTTATCATGGGGTTGTCTATGAAATTTAGCAAAGTTAAAATCATGAGACATATCCCCTAAACCAATAGTAACAACATCCTTTTTGCAATCTATCTTAGCATTAACAGTATTCAAGAAGGGTCTACCAAATATAATGGGGCAAAAGTCATCTTGTGGGGAACCAAGAACAAGAAAGTCAGTAGGATATTTAACTTTCCCACACAAGACTTCAACATCTCTAACAATCCCAACTGGTGAAATAGTATCTCTATTGGCAAGCTTAATTGTAACATCAATACCTTCTAATTCAGCAGGTGCAATATCATGCATAATTTCTTCGTATAAAGAATGCGGTATTACACTCGCACTAGCACCCATATCACATAAGCCATGATAGCAATGATCTCCAATTTTAATAGAAATAACAGGCATGCCTACAACAAGTCTATGTTTATTTTTAGTATCGGGTCTAGCAATTCTAGCAGCTTCATCACAGAAGTAAATAACATGCCCATCAATATTATCGGCCAAGAGATCTTTAACCATAGCAATACTAGGTTCAACTTTAATTTTCTCAGGGGGTGTAGGTGTTCTAGCATTACTCTTACGAACCACAGTTGAAGCTTTAGCATGATCCTTTATTCTAACAGGGAAAGGTGGTTTCTCAAAATAAGCGGTAGGAACAATAGGATCAACATTATAAGTGATAGTCTTTTCTTCAACTTTAATAGGTTCAACTACTTTTACTTCAATGGGAGGATGATATTTAAACCACTTATCCTTAGGAAGATCAACATAAGTAGTAAATGATTCGCAGAAAGAAGCTACTATCTCAGAGTCAAGTCCATATTTAGTGCTAAATTCACGGAAAACATCGGTATTCATAAAAGATTTAACACAATCAAACTTAGGTGTTATACCTGACTCCTTACCTTCGTCGAGTTCCCAATCTTCAGAGTTGCATTTAATTCTTTCCAATAAATCCCATTTGAATTCAATAGTCTTCATCATAAAAGAACCAGTACAAGAAATATCGAGTATGGAGCGATTATTGAGAGAAAGCCGAGCATAAAATTTTTGAATAATAATTTCTCTTGAGAGCTCATGATTGGGGCACGAATATAACATTGACTTAAGCCTCCCCCAAGCTTGAGCGATGCTTTCTCCTTCGCGAGGCCAAAAATTATATATATAATTACGATCACGATGAACCTGATGCATAGGATAAAACTTCTGATGAAATTCCAATTTCAATCTGTTGTAGTGCCATGATCCAATATCATCACATAGCCTAAACCATGTCAATGCCTTTCCCTTCAAAGATAAAGGGAAGACCTTCTTCTTGATAACATCCTCGGGCATACCTGCAAGCTTAAGTAATCCACAAACTTCATCCACATAGATTAGGTGCAAATCGGGATGCAATGTTCCATCTCCTTTTTTTTAACAGAAAACAGTAGGAAAGGCTCCTACTATATTGTATTAAGAGGTGTCTCCACTGTACATAGTATATTTACAATAGATTGGGGGGAGAGAAGCCCTAACCTTTTGGTGTGGGGGGGAGAAGATAGACAAAAAGGAGCTAAGTAAGAGAGGCTACGAAGTCTAGCACCAGAGGCCTACACGCCTCCTTAACTCTGTGCTGGAGCAAAGAAAAATCAGTAATAAATCTAACTAGCCAGGATTGCAACATAGGGTTCACAGCTCTAAAGTGCTTGTTGTTCCTTTCTTTCCATAAGCTCCAAGCAGCGAGGAGGAATTTTTCCAGAAGCATCTTCGTGGCACTGCTCTCTTTTTTGTCTTGAATGGCTTGGAACCTGCTGGCAAACGGCTCCCAGTTGAGATTAAGGCGTGTCCAACACTGACGGCTGAAGGAGCAGGTGAAGATCATGTGGTCAACCGTTTCTTCAACATCAAGACCACATAAAAGACATGAATGGTCATCACCAATGTCGTAGTGCCTCCTCTTCAACATGTTGCGCGTGTTGAGCCTGTCATTGAAGAGTAGCCAACCAAAAACCCTTATTTTCATTGTACACTTGGATTTCCAAATCCACTGGAAGATCGGATGCGCCTGGATGTCTCGGAAGTAGTGATTGTAGTAATCAGTAGACTTGAATATAGCCTTGCCCCAGACATAGTGCCACACATCGGAGGCAGCCGAAGAGGGTTGAAACTGGGTTGTTTTGGATTGGATGACTTGAATCTCAGCATGCGCCTGCGGGGACAAAGGGAGGTGGAAGGCCTCATGGAGCGACGTGATGCGCCAGAAATCCTTGACCGAGCCATCCTCTAAAGTCGTGTAGGAGAAAGCCCGAGGATGCGAGAGCATGGGAGTTTCTTGGGCCCAAAGGTCTTTCCAGAAAAGAGTGGTGGATCCACAAACCACGTTGACCATCGAGACCCCCCTAAACATGGGAGTGAGCTTGAGGATGTCACGCCACCAAAAGGAGCCCACCGGGTCCGTGGCATGTGGGATTTTGTCGTTGTAGTATGCATCCCAGGTAAGTTGCACCCACGGAACATCCATTTTATTATAAAACTTGTGCAGAAACTTCATGAGCAGCGCTTCATTGTGTAGTCGAAGATTTAGAACTCCGAGGCCACCTTTGTTCTTAGGCTTGCAAACCATGTCCCAAGCCGCCAGGGAATTCCATTTCTCTCCACGGTCGGTTTTCTTGATCCAGAGGCAACGACGTCTGATCTTGTCCAACATTTCAATCAACTTTGGAGGGACCTGCAGGGTGCACATGGCATAAATCAGCAGAGATGTGATCGTGGAATTCAACAGGGTAAGTTTTCCAGCATAGGACATGAGCGACAACGTGGATGTCATGTTTCGTTCTACCAAGCTGACCAGGGGCATGAGCTCATGGATAGAGGGCCGTGACGTGCCCATGGGCAGACCAAGGTAGGTGAAAGGCAGCGAGCCAACCGAGCATTCAAAGATGGCTGCTAATCTGTTAGTGAGATCCTCCACATTAATTGGAATGAGCGTTGATTTGTGGAAGTTTATTTTAAGACCAATGGAGTCAGCATAATCAACCAGAATCTTTTTAATGACTACAGCTTGGATTAGGCAAGCATGCATGAGTAGTAGAGTGTCGTCCGCATATTCAATGATGGGGTAGTCCATGTCACCACAGTCGGGGAAGGGCAAATGAACTAAGCCATTCCGGTAAGCCTCATTGATTGCTGATTGTAAAAGGTCCGCAGAGAGCACAAAGATTAGCGGGGATAACGGGTCTCCTTGTCGGACTCCACATCGACAATGAAACTGTCGGCCCGGGACTCCATTCAAAAGGATAGACAAGCGGCCCGAGGAGAAGATTGAGCGTATCCAGGAGAGCCACTTGTCATTAAAGCCCATGTGACGCATGATGTTAATCATTGGTTCATGCTCAATTGTGTCGAACGCTTTGGCAAAATCCAATTTAAGGAGGACAATTTTCTTCTTGGAGGTTTGGCACTGATGGATATATTGAAAAGACCAAGCGAGGCAGTCTTGGATAGATCGCCCTTTGATGAAACCATATTGGTTGCGATGAATAATCTTGAGGATAACTTCCTGCAGCCTATTAGCGAGGAGCTTGGTGAGTAGTTTCAGACAGCAATTGAGCAATGTAATTGGTCTGTAATCATTGACTGTAGATGGGAATCTAGTCTTAGGTATTAGAGTGATGAGGCCGTCATTAATGCTTTGCAAGTTGAGATTGCCCTCCTAGAATTGATCGCAGAGCAAATAGAAATCATGCTTAATAATGGGCCAGCAAGCCTTGAGGAAGAGGGCACTAAAACTGTCAGGGCCCGGGGCTCGGTCTGCGGGCATTTCAAGGATGACTCGGTCGATTTCCTCTTTGGAGAAAGGTGTGGTGAGGTGATCCCAATTCACCCTGGGACGGATTAGGGTTGGTAAGTCAAATTTCATGGTGGTTGGGGACGAGGTGCCCAACCTGTCGGTGTAGGCTTGAAAGAGGAGGGCTTCTTTCCCAGTGTGATCATCCACCATGAGCCCATCAGTAGTCTGAAGGTTGGCAATGTTGTTTTTCCGAAATCTCTCAGTGGCAACAGCTTGAAAGAACTTAGTGTTCTCATCTCCGAATTTGACCCAACGGACGGTGCATCTCTTTCTCCAGTACTGTTTTTGGTAGTCCAGCAGCCTGAGCAGGTGTGTTTTCAAAATTCTGCGGAAATTGGTCTCTGGAATTGTTAGAGCTCTCGAGTCTTCCAAACCATCCAAGTGTGCAAGGGCCAGGTTGGAGTTTTCAATAGCGACCGTTAGCCTAGAAATTGATTTGCTCCACACTTTGAGAGCCTGTCTCAGAGCTTTAAATTTTTTGCAAAGGATGGTGGCTGCATTAGCAGCACGAACAGGTTTAGCCCAAGTGGCGCTGACCAAGTCCATGAACCCAGGGTGTAGCAGCCAGTAGGACTCAAAACGAAAGAGTTTAGCCCTAGGAATTTTGGTCTCAATGCTAACCACGCATGGTGTGTGATCAGAGACGGGCTTGCAAAGAGGCTTAACAATGGTGTTTGGGTATGTGAGGGTCCAGTTAAGCGAGGTGAGAAACCAGTCGAGCTGCTCGAGGAGGGGGTCTTGCTGCATATTACTCCAGGTGTAAGCCCTACCCTGATAGGTAATTCAATTAGATTGAGCTTTCTAATGATATCATTAAACGTGACCATGTCAGAGATGTCACCAGCTGGCTTGTTGCGATTTTCAGGCCCACGTATATAATTGAAATCACCTAAGAGAATGCAGTCTTCCTGGGCTTGAATATCAAGATCATAAAGCCATCTAGTTTACACGTCTCTCTCCGGGCCAGCACAAGGGCCATAAATATTATACAGTGTCCACGCTTGTGCTGAAAGAGTGCTGGTGAAGCGAATCCCCAAAGAAAAATCGGTGGTCAACGTGACAACTCCAGAGAAAACTAAGCTGTTCCACACAGTAAGTATACCACCAGAGGCCCCTCTCAAAGGGACAAAAGCAAATTTATCGAAACGCTTAGGGCAACAACTTTTAATAAAAGCTAGATCGATGAAAGGTTTTTTCGTCTCCTGAAGGCAGACGATAGCACAACCACTAGAAGAGATAGCATTGGACAGGGCAAGAAGTTTTTTGTCCGAATTAAGCCCACGAACATTCCAGCATAAGATGTTCCAATTACGCAAAAGAGGCATGACATAAAAGCAAGTCAAGCAGAGGACGCAGGTCCATCTCCAGCAGAAGCCGAGTCTAGCGCAGCATCATCAGGTTGGGTGGCCGCAGGAGTAGCCGAAAGCAGAGCATCTTCAGATAATTCTTGAGGAGGGATCACGCAGCGGTTGACTCCAATGTCCTGCAGAGTGGCAATTGGCGTAGGTGGAGGAAGGACAGCATCACCAGAAGAAGAGGGCTTGAAGCCGCAGACGGTGCCAATCTTGGTTTCACTTTGGAGGCAGTGGGGCGGGCATCTGAAAGTGCAGGCACTCTGAAGCCATCATAACGCGTTGATCTGGTGCTGCGGCGCACCTCAGTAGTGAGAATAGGTACTTGGGCCTTGGAGCGGCGACCACGTGCAACATGAGGCCCAATAGTGGGGGAGAGCACTTGGGCCAGGCCAAGTTCAGAACATGGATCGCTGGTGCTACCGAGAGAGATGTCAGGCCCAAAATTTGAATCCAGTGGTGGCGCCAAGGGAACACTTACAGGATCAACATCATTCACCTGAAGTTGATTGCTCATGATCTCCAGCAAAGATGGGTGCTCAGAATCAGTTGGAGGGGGGAGCCAGACTCCCATGGGCAGGAGGAGCAAAACCTAACTCATCAGAGGGAATTTCACCTTCCTCCAGATCATTAGCAGGCAATTCTTCAATTATAACAGGGGAGACCATGGGCTGACTAGCAATGATGCGAGAATGAAAATGGATGGAGACAGCATCTGTGGCGGTAGAGGTCTGCAAGTGTATCACTGGGGCAGGCACCTGAGCAGGTAAAGGGGGCAGACCATACCCCTCGATCCAAGGCCCATATGAAGCCACCACATTCAGAATCGCCCGAGAAAGATGAGCAGTGAAGATGTTCCTTGGGACCGCCCCATTAACAAGCACGTTAGCCAGATCATGTCCTTCCACCGAAATGCTGACTTGGAGAGTATCCGTAGATATAGCAACATCAACAGCAATGGCAGTCCTTCGAATCAGAGGAACTAAGAGAACAGAGGACATCTGGTCAGATTGGTCAGAAATGAACGAACCTCCAGAGCTGGTATAAGAACTGGACTCAATCCAGGCAGAGTTCAGACTATCAGAGGTGTTGTCTTCAGGCAGGATACCATCTTGAACTCTGAGGCCCTGAGCAACAAGCCAAGCTTGAAAATTCACCAAGGCAGCAGGCATCTGGGAACAGGAGGAGCTGGCCATTCATCCCACTGGTCGTGCTGGTCCTCATGTTGTTCAGCGTTCTGGGGCCCATCGTTGTTGCCAACACCATTTTGGATAAGCCAGTTCTGCAGCTGCTGTTGATACAGCTGTTCAGCAGTCAGACCTTCACCAAACATAGGGTGAGGAACCCCACTGGCTGGCGGCGGCTCCTCGTCCGCCGGAGGAACCTCAGGATCATGCGCATTCCAATCTGCGCCTCTCAGGATCTACACAGCAACGGTCCAACAGTCCCGATCACCACCCAGCTGACGAACAACAATACTCTTAGGGATTAGTCTCATGTGAATGACTTGCACTTTGATCAAAACCACCCTGCGATCTATATTGGGATTATTCCAAGAAACAAGACGACCATAATCATCCACAGATCTCTGTAAATAAAAATCAGTTTGGTAGTCATCCGGGAACCCAATATACATAAGCCAAACTTGGGGGTCGTAGGTCGTTTTCCTCATGTTAAGAGCAGCATTTTGGCAGACAAAAGAGATCACCAAATCTTCATCATCTAGTTGGAAGGTAGTATTGACTACAGTGTCCCTCACGAACGAGTTTGCAAATGCGAACATACCAATGCCCAATGGGTGATCCGAAGCCTGAGTGTTGTGAAGACCAGCTTCATGTAGCAGCCCCTCGATAGTTTCACTGAGTCCCTCGCGAAGATGTAGGGGACAAATCGGCTCACCTCGGCAATGGCAAGGAAGCTATTGTTGAGCGGAGGGATGGGATTGAAGGCCATATCGGCGCGGATCTTCCGATCAGGCGGGCCGGGCTCGACCGACCAACCAGCAGGGAGGAAGGGGATGGGGTTCATCGGATAGTTAGCCATGGTGGTGGGTGGGGAGGGGAAGAGCGGAGGGGCAGGGACGGTAGGAGCTTGACGAAGAGATGGGCTATGGGGAAGCGAGGGGGGCGAATGCGAGGCGTCAAGAGGGCGTGCCTGCTTTGGCTTCCATTGCCACTTCCGGGCCCAGCGGCTCCTCCAACAAGTCGTGTCCACGTGCCCATAGTGTCCACATGTCATACAGCGAGAGGGCTGGTTTGGGCGGCGCGTAGACCGGTCAGAGGGGGTAGAATCCACGGTAAATTGGGAAGTGTTGATTTGATGCTGCTGCGCAGAGGGATTGACAGGGCAGTGATGGATATCAATCATAGTGGGCTTACCCGATATGTGCTGACGTTGGCGAGAGGGGCAATCCAAGCATTTATGACCCGGAGCAAAACATGCAAGGCAAATGATCCTAGCTTGACAATCAGTTTATGATGGCCCCATTGTAAGCACTTGGCACATAACGTGCACCAAAATTTGGTAAGCACCGAAAGATCTATGTCATCATATCCAGCCTGCCGTAGTTCCTTTTGTCGGGCCAAAGAAAGCACCGGCGGCTAGCTATTATGCTTAGGAGCGTATCTTAGGGCCGAAGAGAGGAAACACTGCGGTGCAGACGGATAATCAGCATTAATGGGGAATTTGAGGTTGCCAATAAGTAGTAAATGCAGATTAGGGTCATTAATGAGTTCCCTCTCCTGTGGCTGCGGAATAACCGGAACGGTGGTCCTGGGAATATGCTGATCTTGCCCCGAAGGAAGAACATCCGAAGAACATGAAGCTTCATGACTATTCTTGTTAGAGAAATCCATAGAAGCAATCGGAACTAGACCAAATTTGCCGAGCTCGGCCAAAGCAGAATGATCCGAACCTGCACTTTTAGCCAAGAAAGAGGTGTTGACACGTATAGCCATAGGACTACGATCCGCAATAACATCAATGGCTTCATCCGCATGCCAACTTGAGTCAAAGTGCTTGAATGCATTGAACCGACCATTGAACAGATGAAAATGGCAAATAAAGTCCGGCCAAATGCGATCCTTGAGACCATGAATGTAATGACCAACTTTGTTACCAGCCACAGAAAAGCGAAACGAACGATCACAAAGCCTAGAAACCTTGAATCCACGAGGGTGGCCACCAATGAAACATTGGAGGGCAATACCCACAGACTCCTCTGAGAGAGGAAAAGAGGCTGAGGAGAACGAAACCACCAAGAAAAATTCCTTGGTCGAACAGGATGGAGAAAAGTGGACCGTTTCTCCAAAACGGCGACGCACCTCGTCGGCCACCACCAGGCTAGGATTGAAGTCCCAATGCAAGAGGCCATCCATGGCAGAACCTAACTAGATCCATTGAGGCATGGAAGGATCATGGAGGAAGGTGGAGGAGGGAGGAGGGAGGAGAGCCATCCCTGGATATCACTGCACATGTTCTGTTCCATCTCCTGTAAAAGGATTACCTAGCAGTTTCTCTATCATACCCGAAGAAATTTCAAAGTAAACATTTTCAGTAGGTTCAGGAGCAACTCTTTGCACTACTGGTCGGGTTGAAGATACCCTGAACAAGCCCCTCAAAGGATTACTTTCCATAGTAACAAGTGACAGTAAATTTCAGCACACTATATAAATTTTTCATTACCAAATTCCACTTACCAAAGGCGCTTCACTCCCCGGCAGCGGCGCCAGAAAAGAGTCTTGATGACCCAAAAGTATAGGGGATCTATCGTAGTCCTTTCGATAAGTAAGAGTGTCGAACCCAACGAGGATCAGAAGGAAATGACAAGCAGTTTTCAATAAGGTATTCTCTGCAAGCACTGAAATTATCGGTAACAGATAGTTTTGTGATCAGGTAATTTGTAACGCGTAACAAGTAACAAAAGTAAAGAAGGTGCAGCAAGGTGGCCCAATCCTTTTTGTAGCAAAGGACAAGCCTGGGCAAACTCTTATATAAAGGAAAGCGCTCCCGAGGACACATGGGAATTATCGTCAAGCTAGTTTTCATCACGCTCATATGATTCACGGTCGTTACTTTGATAATTTGATATGTGGGTGGACCAGTGCTTGGGTACTGCCCTTCCTTGGACAAGCATCCCACTTATGATTAACCCCTCTTGCAAGCATCCGCAACTACAAAAGAAGTATTAAGGTAAACCTAACCATAGCATGAAACATGTGGATCCAAATCAGCCCCTTGCGAAGCAACGCATAAACTAGGGTTTAAGCTTCTGTCACTCTAGCAACCCATCATCTACTTATTACTTCCCAATGCCTTCCCCTAGGCCCAAATAATGGTGAAGTGTCATGTAGTCGGTGTTCACATAACACCACTAGAGGAAAGACAACATACATCTCATCAAAATATCGAACGAATACCAAATTCACATGACTACTTATAGCAAGACTTCTCCCATGTCCTCAGGAACAAACGTAACTACTCACAAATCATATTCATGTTCATAATTAGAGGGGTATTAATATGCATAAAGGATCTGAACATATGATCTTCCACCAAATAAACCAACTAGCATCAACTACAAGGAGTAATCAACACTACTTGCAACCCACAGGTACCAATCTGAGGCTTTGAGAGAAAGATCGGATACAAGAGATGAACTAGGCTTTGAGAGGAGATGGTGCTGGTAAAGATGTTGATGGAGATTGACCCCCTCCCGCTGAGAGGATCGATGGTGATGACGATGGTGATGATTTCCCCCTCCCGGAGGGATGTTTCCCCGGCGGAACAGCTTCGCCGGAGCCCTAGATTGGTTCCGCCAAGGTTTCGCCTCGAGATGGCGGCGCTTCGTCCCGAAAGCTTCCTTATGATTATTTTCAGGACGAAAGACTTCATATAGCAAAACATGGGCACCGGAGGCCTGCCAGGGGGGCCACGAGGCAGGGGGCGTGCCCAAGGGGTAGGGCGCGCCCTCCACCCTCGTGGCTAGAGTGTGGCCCCCCTCTAGTTGATTCTTTCTCCAGTATTTTTTATTAATTCCCAAAAGTGCCTCCGTGAAGTTCCAGGACTTTTGGAGTTGTGCAGAATAGGTCTCTAATATTTGCTCCTTTTCAGCCCGGAATTCTAGCTGTCGACATTCTCCCTCTTCATGTAAACCTTGTAAAATAAGAGAGAAAAGGCATAAGTATTGTGACATAATGTGTAATAACAACCCATAATGCAACAAATATTGATATAAAAGCATGATGCAAAATGGACGTATCATCGTGATGCGCGCCTTTCATAAATCGAACCATCACCGAGGAAGTTTCATGGTTTCGAGGGGGAAATCACCAAGATTGAAGGGGGGTCCAAATTTCCTTTGTCCTTTGTCCACGAGTTTTTTCTACGATGAACATACAACCTGCAAATCACCGTGTTCAAATTTGGCACTTTTCCGGGTTCATTTGCCATATTTAGGGGATTATGTGCATTTCCTAGGCATTAATGTGCATAATTCAAGTTCAAACAATCAATGCATGAAAGGGTCCACAAGAACGGAGTAGAAAACCATGCTCGTGCCATTTAGTAAATTCTCATGCCTTTTACAAGGAATGGACAGATATTTCAATGAAATGTGTGGCAATAGTCAACCATAAATGTTTGTTTGTTGGGTTTTCAACTATAGAAAAAATGAAATAAATGCTTAAAAAACATGATGCCTGGAATGGTGCCATGGTATGACCTCACCATGCCCTGGTAAAAATTTGAGAAGGTTTGGCTTATGTCGTCATGCACGCCCTTCATAAATCGAACCATCACCGAGGAAGTTCCATGCTTTCGAGAGGGAAATCCCCAAGATTGAAGGGGAATCCAAATTTTATTTGTTCTTTGCCCTGGAGTTTTTTTCTACGATGAACATACACCCTGCAAATCATCGTGTTCAAATTTGGCATTTTTCCGGGCTCATTTACCATATTTAGGGGATTATGTGCATTTTCTAGGCATTTAGCGCATATAAATATAATCCAGCTACAGGTGCACGGCTGTGATGTGAGGGACGTGAATTGCCGTTCAATTGCGGCGCATCCAACGATGCACACGTGCGATCCGCGTGGCTGGGGTTCCGGCCAATCATAACGCAACACACAATAGGCTCAGCGCACACGGTTTCCGGAAGCGACGGAGATGAACCGTGTGCGATAATGAACGAGCAAAATTGTGAGGGAAGCCAACTTTCTGTTCTACTTTGTCGTTGAGCTCTTGAATACCACCGCACTGTACGGCTGCCCGGCCCCTCCGTCCCAGAGCTCTCTCCAGGCGTCGTCCATGGCACCGCGGCATACAGTAACAGGTAAGGAAGCGATGGCATCCCGCCGCGCCGCGTTCATCGCCGACCGCGACCGCACACATGGTAAGGAAGCGATGCATCTCGCTACGCCGATTTCATCGCCGCCGGCGGCTAGACAGTTACATGGGCGGGCTTTGAGGCTGCCATGGTCGAATGGGTGGACAGAGCCCATTGATTTCTGTATTGATTTACAGATCAAGAGAGATCGTGCTTGGATTAGGGAAGAAGGAGATATTCGCGACTACTGGCGATTTCATTATGGATCTAGAGGCCGCCAAAGCCGCACAGAAGGAGCGGAAAAGGCAGAAAGCAGTCAAGAAAAGAGAGTCCCGCCGCCGCAAGAAAAAAGAGGCCGCACGCCGTGGTGAGGAGAGCTTGGTGGAGATCGAAGCACGGTGGGTTGCCGCCTACAAGGCCGGGAAGGAGAATGTCGGCGTTTGGACAGCATGCCCTGATGGCAGCATGTGAGATGTAGTTTAAGTTTGTAGTATTAGAGCAAATTACCGGTAGTACTTTAAGTTTGTAGTATTAACGTACAATGTCGGTAAGACCATCCTTTGAGGGCTTTGAGCGTTGATTAGCATGTGTGCCCATGTGCGTTTTTTGTGTTAATCATTAGAAGATCACAAAAAACACGGTTTCTATGCCGTACCCGTTTGCGTTTTTTACGTTAATGACCCATAAGTCAATTACCTGTGCGATATTTCCTAATAAACCAGGCGTACCATTGACCGAAAAAATTGAGTACACGTGTACATTTTTTTGGAGACGGGATCTGTCAACTTTCTTTTTTCTCGCACACGAGTATTTTATGCACTTCGTCTGTGTTGTGTGTTTCCCCCGCCCAAGTTTCAAGTTTCGCACTGAAATTTTCATTAGGCGCGCGATTTCAGAATTTATTCCTCCAACCACATCCCCTTCCCCTCAGTATCCCCCTCCCTCGCGCCTCCCCCTACCGGCATCTCAAACCGCCGCTGCCGCAACCACAGCTTCAACCACATCTACGTTCTACTCGGATCCAGTCAGGTAACCCACCGATCTCTATCACGTCCCCGGCCTGATTGCTTAAATGGCGCCTGCGAAACATACTCAGGCCTCCAAATCCCCTCGCCAGGAGCTGATGGCGGTCCATGGCACGATGGCCGCTGTGCGTGTTGACCCGGAGGAACACCTCGCCTCCGCCGCCACCGCCGACATGGTGCAGGCTCTGGCCTAGATGAAGTCCCCCAGTGACTACCCCCCAGGACTTAACAGGTAAGATCTGACCAGCTAAATCTTACTGTCGGTGTCAAAACCGGCGGATCTCGGGTAGGGTGTCCCGAACTGTGCGTCTAAGGCTAATGGTAATAAGAGGCAGGGGACACAATGTTTACCCAGGTTCGGGCCCTCTCTATGGAGGTAATACCCTACTTCCTGCTTGATTGATCTTGATGATATGAGTATTACAAGAGTTGATCTACCACGAGATCGTAGAGGCTAAACCCTAGAAGCTAGCCGATGATTATGATTGTTGTTATATCTATCGACTAGCCTGGCCTCGGTTTATATAATGCACCAGAGGCCTAGGATAACAAGAGTCCTAGCCGAATACGCCAGTGGGGAGGAGTCCTTGTCTTGATCACCAAGTCTTGTGGAATCTTCCTTGTATGCGGCAGCTGTCCGAACTGGCCCATGAGTATACGGCCATGGGGGTCCTTGGCCCAATCTAACAGATCGGGAGATGACGTGGTGAGTACCCCCTAGTCCAGGACACCGTCAGTAGCCCCCTGAACCGTTCTTCAAGTTAGGGACGCTCCTCGATTCTTCTGAACTGTTCTTCATCTTCGGTCGTCGGTCTTGAAAACTGGTTCAACAAATTTTCCCATCATCTGTCTTGAGGATTGCCAAGCTAAATCTGACGAGTTTATACGTCGGGTATCCGAGGAGCCCTTTAAGTCTTTGGCCTTTATCAATGCCTTGTTATTTTTATGCCACGCCTCGGGTTTGAAGTTGTTCCCGTGCGGCGGTGTCCTCTTGCATCCGAGCCCCAACGCCGGACTACATTCCAGGTATCCTTTGCAGCCAAGCACCAACGCCGGACTGTGTCCAAGCTCCAACGCCGAACTGTATCCGAGCTCCAACGCCGGTCTATATCCGAGGTGTCATAGATCACCTTGGTTCAAAAAAGTTGAAGGAGCTTAGCCGAGCTTAATGCCGGAAATGCCCTCTATGGAGCCAGCCACTGGCGCCCGAGCTTTATGCCGGACTGCTTTCGAGGTAGTGCACCACCCGACAGCGGGCTGATTTTTTGTGAATATTTTTGATTGGTGCAATTTATTCTCTGCCGAGATATATAGCCGGTATACGTATATCTAGTAGCCCTCAAGGTATGTGTCGGTCTAAAACCCGAGATGCACCTGAAGGAAAACATAAAACTGATGATCCTAGTAGCCCCTGAGACTCAGGTCGATTTGCGAAATCGGCCTGAGGATCAACTCCTAGCTCGGCAGCATACATAGGAATAGAAACGCAGTGTAATATATTAGAAATAACAATGATCAGCGGACGGGCCCCTGAGAGAGGGTCGTGAGAAGTCGTCGTGATATATTAACTTGATGCCAGATAGGTCCAGATGGTACTTATTGTTGTCCGAAGACGCGCCTTCCCATAGTTTGATCAAGCCGAACACTGAGCCCTTTGAATTTTCTACATTGAATAGGCAATACAGTAGCCCCCGAGACACTGGTCGGGTGGCAACACCAGATCAGGGGATCGATGTGCCCCTTTAATATTTGTAAATAATGAGCACAAAGCCCAGTAGCCCCCGAGCCTTAATGTGGGCATGGGTGGCCGAATTAAGGATCAATATCCAGAGTAAAATCACAGATTATGTGTAATGATTCTATGTATCCAAGTACTTTACATCATTATTTTGACTCCATTGCGACCGTTTATCAGTTGAAAGTGGCCCATCGTCGGCTTCTACCCCTTTGTAGATACTACGCAGGGTGTTTCCGCAATAACAAGAGACCCCTTAGCCGACGTCTCTTACCAATACCACTTGCAACGACTATGATTTGTATGCTTGATGTATTAAGCATGTTCGTGCCTTGTTTATTTCAGTACTGCACACTGTGTGATGTTCAAATATTACCATGTCCAGCTCAATTTCATCAATACCAGCAACAAACTTACAATACATGACTCAGGATATCACTAGAGATGCTGCCCATTTGCTATTTTTAGTGGATGCTAACCCTGTTGTACTTAACATGCCTGTCCATGTACTTACGCAGGGTCATAAGGCCGATGCTTTTGTTTGCCGTTGAGGTGAGCTGCATCCCATGTCTTATAGTATTTCACATAATTTGTGCAATTGCAGTTTAACTTCTACCATTTACTGGTTGCCTGTAGGTACACATGTTAGTGGCACTGATCCACGCTTCGACCCGTAGGAACAGCTCGCCTCCGCCGTTGCTGACTTTGGGCGAGCTCTGGCCAAGATCAAGTGCCCCAGCAACTACCTCTCAGGACTTACCAAGTATGTACTCACCAGTTCAATCTTACCAATACCAGTTGCAATCAATGGCTATGTTCTGTACGGTCCATGTATTAAGCATGTTCTAGTAAACATGCCTAACACGTTTTTGCTACTTTCCCTACCTTTTTATAGACATCTAGGCCATTCTCTGCTCTGGCAGCACCTGCCTTGTGATGTTTAACTATGCCAATTGCATTTTTATCAGTACCGGTTTCAATGTCTATTAAGCCTGTTGCAATTAACAGTTGAATCCATTTTTAAACAGTTGTATTTCAATGGCTACAAACTTGAAAAACATGACTTAGGATGCTGTTAATCCTGTTGCAATTAACAGTTGTATCCATTTTTTAATCTGTCCATTTGCTACCATGCTACTCTCCGCAATGAAGATATACTAGAGATGCTGCTCCATTTGCTATTTTTTGGTGGATGCTAACCCTATTGTACTTAACATGCTTGTCCATGTACTTACGCAGGGTCATAACGACCGATGCTGTTGTTTGCCGTCGAGGTTAGCTGCATCCCATGCCTTACAGTATTTCACATCATTT
Organism: Triticum aestivum; assembly: GCF_018294505.1. Taxonomy (NCBI): domain Eukaryota; kingdom Viridiplantae; phylum Streptophyta; class Magnoliopsida; order Poales; family Poaceae; genus Triticum; species Triticum aestivum. The sequence goes on along the minus strand of NC_057802.1, from coordinate 331,281,934 downwards.
GTGCAATTGCAGTTTAACTTCTACCATTTACTGGTTGCCTGTAGGTACACATGTCAGTGGCACTGATCCATGCTTCGACCCGGAGGAACAGCTGGCCTCCGCCGCCGCTGACTTTGGGCGGGCTCTGGCCAAGATGAAGTGGCCCAGCAACTATCTCTCAGGACTTACCAAGTATGTACCCACCAGTTCAATCTTACGAATATCAGTTGCAATTAATGGCTATGTTTTGTACTGTCGATGTATTAAGCATGTTGTAGTAAACATGCCTAACACGTTTGAGCTATTTTCCCTACCTTTTTATAGACAACTGGGCCATTATCTGCTCTGGCAGCACCTGCCCTGTGATGTTTAACTCTACCAATTGCATTGTATCAGTACCGGTTTCAATGGCCATTAAGCCTGTTGCAATTAACAGTTGTATCCATTTTTAAAGAGTTGTATTTCAATGGCTACAAACTTACAAAACATGAATTAGGATGTTGCTAAGCCTATTGCAATTAACAGTTGTATCCATTTTTTAATCCGTCCCTTTGCTACCGTGCTACTCTTTCGAAATGAAGATATCACTACACATGCTGCCGTTTTATTACCATTTGCTATTTTTGGTGGATGTTAACCGGGTTGTAGTTAACATTGGCTTTCCATGTACTTACACAGGGCTACAATGGGCGATGATGTTGTTTGCCGTCGAGGTTAGCTGCATCCCATGTCTTATACACCATCTATTCCTAAATATAAGTATTTTTAGAGATTCCAATATAGAGTACATAAGGAGAAAAATGAGTGAATCTAGATTCCAATCTAAATTATATCTATAATTCTATATACATCCGTATGTAGTTCATATTGAAATCTCAAAAAAAAACTTGTACTTAGGAACATAGGTAGTTGTATTTTACATCATTTGTGCAATCTCAGTTTAGCTTCTAACATTTACTGGTTGCTTGTAGGTACATATATGAGCGGTACTGATCCACGCTTCGATCCCTTTTTTGCGTATGGGGCAATGAGATATTCATGAACAAGCGTCAAGTGAGGAAACTAAGAAAGATTGTTAGGCGAAAGAAACTGGTGATTGGAATTAAGCTCTTTATTTACACTTTGTCGAAGACAACAGTGAACTTTAGGATGGTAAGTAATGTGTTGCCTTTTCCCCCGTCCACAACAAGTTACTCTTTTAGACCTCAATATCTGATATTTTTCTCTTTTCAGTGGTTTCCGAAGCTATTTACTGATGATTACCTTGCAAACTACATGACCGGAGTGGAGGCAACTAAGCTTAAAGTATATAATTCATGGTACCATGATAATGCTCTAGAAGTCTTCTTGAAGGCGGTGAAGGATGAAGGAAATATGCCCTAGAGGCAATACTAAAGTATTATATATTTCCTTATATCATGATAAATGTTTATTATTCATGCTAGAATTGTATTAACCGGAAACATAATACATGTGTGAATACATAGACAAACAGAGTGTCACTAGTATGCCTCTACTTGACTAGCTCGTTAATCAAAGATGGTTATGTTTCCTAGCCATAGACATGAGTTGTCATTTGATTAACGGGATCACCTCATTAGGAGAATGACGTGATTGACTTGACCCATTCCGTTAGCTTAGCACCCGGTCGTTTAGTATGTTGCTATTGCTTTCTTCATGACTTATACATGTTCTATGACTATGAGATTATGCAACTCCCGTTTACCGGAGGAACACTTTGTGTGCTACCAAACGTCACAACGTAAATGGGTGATTATAAAGGTGCTCTATAGGTGTCTCTGAAGGTACTTGTTGGGTTGGCGTATTTCGAGATTAGGATTTGTCACTTCGATTGTCGGAGAGGTATCTCTGGGCCCACTCGGTAATGCACATCACTATAAAGCCTTACAAGCATTGCGACTAATGAGTTAGTTGTGGGATGATGTATTACAGAACGAGTAAAGAGACTTGCCGGTAACGAGATTGAACTAGGTATCGAGATACCGACGATCGAATCTCGGGCAAGTAACATACCGATGACAAAGGGAACAACGTATGTTGTTATGCGGTTTGACCGATAAAGATCTTCGTAGAATATGTGGGAGCCAATACGGGCATCCAGGTCCCGCTATTGGTTATTGACCGGAGAGGTGTCTCGGTCATGTCTACATAGTTCTCGAACCCGTAGTGTCCGCACGCTTAACGTTACGATGACAGTTTTATTGAGTTTTGATGTACCGAAGGAGTTCGGAGTCCCGGATGAGATCGGGGACATAACGAGGAGTCTCGAAATGGCCGAGACGTAAAAATCGATATATTGGACGACTATATTCGGACTTCGGAAAGGTTCCGAGTGATTCGGGTATTTTTCGGAGTACCGGAGAGTTACGGGAATTCGTATTGGGCCTTAATGGGCCATACGGGAAAGGAGAGAAAGGCCTCAAAAGGTGGCCGCGCCCCTCCCCATGATCTGGTCCGAATTGGACTAGGGAAGGGGGGCGCCCCCTTCCTTCTTTCTCCTTCCCCCTTCCCTTCTCCTACTCCCACAAGGAAAGGAGGAGTCCTACTCCCGGTGGGAGTAGGACTCCCCCCTTGGGCGCGCCACCTCCCCTTGGCCGGCCCTCTCCTCCTTGCTCCTTTATATACGGGGGCAGGGGGGCACCCCATGGACACACTTGATATACGATATTTTAGCCGTGTGCGATGCCCCCCTCCACCATATTACACCTCGATAATACCGTTGCGGAGCTTAGGCGAAGCCCTGCGTCGGTGGAACATCATCATCGTCACCGCGCCGTCGTGCTGACGAAACTCTCCCTCAACACTCGGCTGGATCGGAGTTCGAGGGACGTCATCGAGCTGAACGTGTGTAGAACTTGGAGGTGCCGTACGTTCGGTACTTGATCGGTCGGATCGTGAAGACGTATGACTACATCAACCGCGTTGTTATAACGCTTCCGCTGTCGGTCTACGAGGGTACGTGGACAACACTCTCCCCTCTCGTTGCTATGCATCACCATGATCTTGCGTGTGCGTAGGAAATTTTTTTAAATTACTACCTTACCCAACAGTGGCATCTGAGCCTGGTTTTATGCGTTGATGCCATGCACGAGTAGAACACAAGTGAGTTGTGGGCAATATAAGTCATACTGCTTACCAGCATGTCATACTTTGGTTCAGCGGTATTGTGAGATGAAGCGGCCCGGACCGACATTACGCGTACGCTTACGCGAGACTGGTTTCACCATTGCGAGCACTCGTTGCTTAAAGGTGACCGGCGGGTGTCTGTCTCTCTCACTTTAGTTGAACCGAGTGTGGCTACGCCCGGTCCTTGTGAAGGTTAAAACAGCACCAACTTGACAAACTATCGTTGTGGTTTTGATGCGTAGGTAAGAACGGTTCTTGCTAAGCCCGTAGCAGCCACGTAAAACTTGCAACAACAAAGTAGAGGACGTCTAACTTGTTTTTGCAGGGCATGTTGTGATGTGATATGGTCAAGACATGATGTGATATAATTTGTTGTATGAGATGATCATGTTTTGTAACCGAGTTATCGGCAATTGGCAGGAGCCATATGGTTGTCGCTTTATTGTATGAAATGCAATCGCCATGTAATAGTTTTACTTTATCACTAAGCGGTAGCGATAGTCGTAAAAGCAATAAGTTGGCGAGACGACAACGATACTACGATGGAGATCAAGATGTCGCGCCGGTGACGATGGTGATCATGACGGTGCTTCGGAGATGGAGATCACGAGCACGGTGATCACAAGCACAATATGATGATGGCCATATCATATCACTTGTATTGATTGCATGTGATGTTAATCCTTTATGCATCTTATCTTGCTTTGATTGACGGTAGCATTATAAGATGATCTCTCACTAAAATTTCAAGATAAAGTGTTCTCCCTGAGTATGCACCGTTGCGAAAGTTCTTCGTGCTGAGACACCACGTGTTAATCGGGTGTGATAGGCTCTACGTTCAAATACAACGGGTGCAAAACAGTTGCACATGCGGAATACTCAGGTTAAACTTGACGAGCCTAGCATATACAGATATGGCCTCGGAACACAGAGACCGAAAGGTCGAGCGTGAATCATATAGTAGATATGATCAACATAGTGATGTTCACCATTGAAACTACTCCATATCACTTGTTAATCGGACATGGTTTAGTTGATTTGGATCACGTGATCACTTAGAGGATTAGAGGGATGTCTATCTAAGTGGGAGTTCTTAAGTAATATGATTAATTGAACTTAAATTTATCATGAACTTAGTCCTGATAGTATTTTGCAAATTATGTTATAGATCAATGGCTCGCGTTGTTGCTTCCCTATGTTTATTTTTGATATGTTCCTAGAGAAAAATTATGTTGAAAGATGTTAGTAGCAAAGATACGGATTGGATCCGTGATCTGAGGATTATCCTCATTGCTGCACAGAAAAATTATGTCCTTGATGCACCGCTAGGTGACAGACCTATTGCAGGAGCAGATGCAGACGTTATGAACATTTGGCTAGCTCAATATGATGACTACTTGATAGTTTAGTGATCCATGCTTAACGGCTTAGAATCGGGACTTCAAAGACGTTTTGAACGTCATGGACCATATGAGATGTTCCAGGAGTTGAAGTTAATATTTCAAGCAAATACCCGAGTTGAGAGATATGAAGTCTCCAACAAGTTCTATAGCTAAAAGATGGAGGAGAATCGCTCAACTAGTGAGCATGTGCTCAGATTGTCTGGGTACTACAATCGCTTGAATCAAGTGCGAGTTGATCTTCCAGATAAAATAGTGATTGACAGAATTCTCTGGTCACCATCACCAAGTTAGTAGAACTTCGTTATGAACTACAGTATGCAAGGGATGACGAAGGTAATTCCCGAGCTCTTCGTGATACTGAAATCGACGAAGGTAGAAATCAAGAAAAACATCAAGTGTTGATGGTTGACAAGACCACTAGTTTCAAGAAAAGGGCAAAGGGAAGAAGGGGAACTTCAAGAAGAACGGCAAGCGAGTTGCTGCTCAAGTGAAGAAGCCCAAGTCTGGACCTAAGCCTGAGACTGAGTGCTTCTACTGCAAAGGAACTGGTCACTGGAAGCGGAACTGCCCCAAGTATTTGGCGGATAAGAAGGATGGCAAAGTGAACAAAGGTATATTTGATATACATGTTATTGATGTGTACTTTACTAGTGTTTATAGCAACCCCTCGGTATTTGATACTGGTTTAGTTGCTAAGAGTAGTAACTCGAAACGGGAGTTGCAGAATAAACAGAGACTAGTAAAAGGAGAGGTGACGATGTATGTTGGAAGTAGTTCCAAGATTTATATGATCATCATCGCACACTCCCTATACTTTCAGGATTAGTGTTGAAACTAAATAAGTGTTATTTAGTGTTTAAGTTGAGCATGAATATGATTTGATCATGTTTATTGCAATACGGTTATTCATTTAAGTTAGAGAACAATTGTTGTTCTGTTTACATGAATAAAAACCTTCTATGGTCATACACACCAACGAAAATGGTTTGTTAGATCTCGATCGTAGTGATACACATATTCATAATATTGAAGCCAAAAGATGCAAAGTTAATAATGATAGTGCAACTTATTTGTGGCACTGCCGTTTAGGTCATATTGGTGTAAAGCGCATGAAGAAACTCCATACTGATGGGATTTTGGAGTCACTTGATGCTTGCGAACCGTGCCTCATGGGCAAGATGACTGAAACACCATTCTCCGGAACTATGTAGAGAGCAACGGATTTGTTGGAAATCATACATACAGATGTATGTGGTCCGATGAATATTGAGGCTCGTAGCAGGTATCATTATTTTCTGACCTTCACAGATGATTTGAGCAGATATGGGTATATCTACTTCATGAAACACAAGTCTGAAACATTTGAAAAGTTCAAAGAATTTTAGAGTGATGTGGAGAACCATCGTAACAAGAAAATAAAAGTTTCTACGACATGATCGCAGAGGTAAAATATTTGAGTTACGAGTTTGGCCTTCAGTTAAAACAATGTGAAATAGTTTCACTACTCACGCCACCTGGAACACCACAGTGTAATGGTGTGTCCGAACATCATAACCGTACTTTATTAGATATGGTGCGATATATGATGTCTCTTACCGATCTACCACTATCGTTTTTGGGGTTATGCATTAGAGACAGCTGCATTCACGTTAAATAGGGTACCATCTAAATCCGTTGAGACGACATCTTATGAACTGTGGTTTGGCAAGAAACCAAAGTTGTCGTTTCTTAAAGTCCGGGGTTGCGATGCTTATGTGAAAAGGTTTCATCCTGATAAGCTCAAACCCAAATCGGAGAAATGTGTCTTCATAGGATACCCAAAGGAGACAGTTGGGTACACCTTCTATCAAAGATCCGAAGGCAAGACATTCGTTGCTTAGAATGGATCCTTTCTAGAGAAGGAGTTTCTCTCGAAAGAAGTGAGTGGGAGGAAAGTAGAACTTGATGAGGTAACTGTACCTGCTTCCTTATTGGAAAGTAGATCATCACAGAAACCAGTTTCTGCGACACCCACACCAATTAGTGAGGAAGTTAATGATAATGATCATGAAACTTCAGATCAAGTTATTACTGAACCTCGTAGGTCAACCAGATTAAGATCCGCACCAGAGTGGTACGGTAATCCTGTTCTGGAGGTTATGTTACTAGACCATGACGAACCTACGAACTATGAGGAAGCGATGATGAGCCCAGATTCCGCGAAATGGCTTAGGCCATGAAATCTGAGATAAGATCCATATATAAGAACAAAGTATGGACTTTGATTGACTTGCCCAATGATCGGCGAGCCATTGAGATTAAATGGATCTTCAAGAGGAAGACATACGCTGATAGTAGTGTCACTATCTACAAAGCTAGATTTGTTGCAAAAAGGTTTTCGACAAGTTCAAGATGTTGACTACGATGAGAGTTTCTCACTCGTATCTATGCTTAAGTCTGTCCGAATCATGTTAGCAATTGCCGCATTTTATGAAATCTGGCAAATGGATAAACAAAACTGCATTCCTTAATGGATTTATTAAAGAAGAGTTGTATATGATGCAACCAGAAGGTTTTGTCAATCCTAAAGGTGCTAACAAAATATGCAAGCTCCAGCGATCCATCTATGGACTGGTGCAAGCATCTCGGAGTTGGAATATACACTTTGATAAGTTGATCAAAGGATATAGTGTTATACAGACTTGCGGTGAAGCCTGTATTTACAAGAAAGTGAGTGGGAGCACTACAGCATTTCTGATAAGTATATGTGAATGACATATTGTTGATCGGAAATAATGTAGAATTATTCTGCAAAGCATAAAGGAGTGTTTGAAAGGAGTTTTTCAAAGAAAGACCTCGGTGAAGCTGCTTACATATTGAGCATCAAGATCTATAGAGATAGATCAAAACGCTTGATAAGTTTTTTCAATGAGTACATACCTTAACAAGATTTTGAAGTAGTTCAAAATAGAACAGTCAAAGAAAGAGTTCTTGCCTGTGTTACAAGGTGTGAAATTGAGTAAGACTCAAAGCCCGACCACGGCAGAAGATAGAAAGAGAATGAAAGTCATTCCCTATGCCTTGGCCATAGGTTCTATAAAGTATGCCATGCTGTGTACCAGATCTATTGTATACCCTACACTGATTTTGGCAAGGGAGTACAATAGTGATCTAGGAGTAGATCACTGGACAGCGGTCAAAATTATCCTTAGTGGAATAAGGATATGTTTCTCGATTATGGAAGTGACAAAAGGTTCGTCGTAAAGGGTTACGTCGATGCAAGTTTTGACACTAAATCTAGATGACTCTAAGTCTCGGTCTAGATACATATTGAAAGTGGGAGCAATTAGCTAGAGTAGCTCCGTGCAGAGCATTGTAGACATAGAAATTTGCAAAATACTTACGGATCTGAATGTGGCAGACCCGTTGACTAAAATTATCTCACAATCAAAACATGATCACACCTTAGTACTCTTTGGGTGTTAATCACATAGCGATGTGAACTAGATTATTGACTCTAGTAAACCCTTTGAGTGTTGGTCACATAGAGATGTGAACTATGGGTATTAATCACATGGTGATGTGAATTATTGATGTTAAATCACATGGCGATGTGAACTAGATTGTTGACTCTAGTGCAAGTGGGAGACTAAAGGAAATATGCCCTAGAGGAAATAATAAAGTATTATATATTTCCTTATATCATGATAAATGTTTATTATTCATGCTAGAATTGTATTAACCGGAAACATAATACATGTGTGAATATATAGACAAACAGAGTGTCACTAGTATGCCTCTACTTGACTAGCTCGTTAATCAAAGATGGTTATGTTTCCTAGCCATAGACATGAGTTGTCATTTGATTAACGGGATCACCTCATTAGGAGAATGACGTGATTGACTTGACCCATTCCGTTAGCTTAGCACCCGATCGTTTAGTATGTTGCTATTGCTTTCTTCATGACTTAAACATGTTCCTATGACTATGAGATTATGCAACTCCCGTTTACCGGAGGAACACTTTGTGTGCTACCAAACGTCACAACGTAAATGGGTGATTATAAAGGTGCTCTACAGGTGTCTCCAAAGGTACTTGTTGGGTTGGCGTATTTCGAGATTAGGATTTGTCACTCCGATTGTCGGAGAGGTATCTCTGGGCCCACTCGGTAATGCACATCACTATAAGCCTTGCAAGCATTGTGACTAATGAGTTAGTTGCGGGATGATGTATTACGGAACGAGTAAAGAGACTTGCCGGTAACGAGATTGAACTAGGTATCCAGATACCGACGATCGAATCTCGGGCAAGTAACATACCGATGACAAAGGGAACAACGTATGTTGTTATGCGGTCTGACCGATAAAGATCTTCGTAGAATATGTGGGAGCCAATATGGGCATCCAGGTCCCGCTATTGGTTATTGACCGGAGAGGTGTCTCGGTCATGTCTACATAGTTCTCGAACCCGTAGGGTCCGCACGCTTAACGTTACGATGACAGTTTTATTGTCTTTTGATGTACCGAAGGAGTTCGGAGTCCCGGATGAGATCGGGGACATGACGAGGAGTCTTGAAATGGCCGAGACGTAAAAATCGATATATTGGACGACTATATTCGGACTTCGGAAAGGTTCCGAGTGATTCGGGTATTTTTCGGAGTACCGGAGAGTTACGGGAATTCGTATTGGGCCTTAATGGGCCATACGGGAAAGGAGAGAAAGGCCTCAAAAGGTGGCCGCGCCCCTCCCCATGATCTGGTCCGAATTGGACTAGGGAAGGGGGGCGCCCCCTTCCTTCTTTCTCCTTCCCCCTTCCCTTCTCCTACTCCCACAAGGAAAGGAGGAGTCCTACTCCCGGTGGGAGTAGGACTCCCCCCTTGGGCGCGCCACCTCCCCTTGGCCGGCCCTCTCCTCCTTGCTCCTTTATATACGGGGGCAGGGGGGCACCCCATGGACACACTTGATATACGATATTTTAGCCGTGTGCGGTGCCCCCCTCCACCATATTACACCTCGATAATACCGTTGCGGAGCTTAGGCGAAGCCCTGCGTCGGTGGAACATCATCATCGTCACCACGCCGTCGTGCTGACGAAACTCTCCCTCAACACTCGGCTGGATCGGAGTTCGAGGGACGTCATCGAGCTGAACGTGTGTAGAACTCGGAGGTGCCGTACGTTCGGTACTTGATCGGTCGGATCGTGAAGACGTACGACTACATCAACCGCGTTGTTATAACGCTTCCGCTGTCGGTCTACGAGGGTACGTGGACAACACTCTCCCCTCTCGTTGCTATGCATCACCATGATCTTGCGTGTGCGTAGGAATTTTTTTTAAATTACTACGTTACCCAACAAAGGATGGGCGGGCGATCGTCACAAGGGGTTGGACAAAAGTGGTTCGTGCCTATGGCATGCAGGAAGGCACATTATGGGCATTCCGCTTCTTCAACACCGTCGGCAGTCAAAATGATTTACACTTGTCTCTTCACCTTTACCGCCTTTAAATACGGTGGTTCATCATAGTTAATTGCTGCCTAATCCTGTAATTACTGAACATATTATACTGGCAATTTTATTTATGGATTCGTTGTTGAACCATTGTGCTGAGAATTTGAATTGCACGTTTCATATTTCAAAATTTCCAATTAGAATAATAAATTATAGGCAAAAATAAAAAGAGAACAGACGGTCATGGAACTTTGCAAATGGTTCTGGCAGTAAAAGCGCTTGTGATGGATAGCCCAATGCCACACAGTTTTCTATATCAAATCGTGTGTGGTGTAGTTAATGAAAGCAAATAGTTAACCAAGGCAGAGCATGTGTGATAGTTACACCTTTCACACACGAGTGTATACATAAAACTGTGTGGGATGTACATCCGAACGGAAACGTTTGCCCTGGATTGACTGTGTGGGATGTACATAAGAACGGAAACGTATTCCTTGGATTGACTGTGTGTGATATACATACGAACAGAAATGTTTTTCTGGGATTCACCGTGTGGGATGATGTACATACCTACGGAAATGATTTTCTTGGATTACCGTGTGGGATGTACATACCTACCAAAATGATTGGGTTTTGATGCCTCGCCTGATCGCACACGGCCCCAGCCTGGGTTCCAGGAGGGCCTATCCCCGATGATTTCTGGGTCGTGTGGGAAGGACACCCTATCGCACACACTCACTTGGCGACGGTTCCAAATGCCGTCGCGGAAAGGGGTTAAAAACCGTTTGTTTAGGACCGACGCGCACCAGCGACTCGACCTGAGAATAACCCGCTTAGCATGGAAGATACTGACCACCTCCTGTCGTTCCAAGAACGATCCAAGCACACAAAAAGGATATTTATTAGAAGTTTTTAGAGGTGGCACATGCAAATTTACTTAGGACGGCAGAGTAATGCCGCATATAGGTAGGTATGGTGGACTCATCTGGAATAACTTTTGGGTTCAAGGTTTTTGATGCACAAGCAGAATTCCCACTTAGTACAGGCGAAGGCTAGCAATTAGATTGAGAAGCGGCCAGCTAGAGAGCAACAACGGTCATGAACATGCATTATGCATAAGTAACATTGGACAATAGCACGAGTAGGATATGAACACCATGAACATAAATATCATAGAGGCTATGTTGGTTTTGATTCAACTACATGCATGAACATGTGCCAAGTCAAGCCACTCGAACATTCAGAGGAGGATACCATATCATCATACTACATCACAATCATTTTAACGCAATGTTGATATCCAAGATAAATCATTATCCACTCCCAGCTATTTATGCATGGCATGAGAAACTATAATCTATAATTGTCATTGCAAACATGTTTAATCATAATGGGCTGAATCATGGATACTAGGTTAAACATATTTACACAACCAGAACAAGTCGAGTTCATACCCGTTTCTCTCTGCCAGGGCCAGTTCATCGAATATCCTCATTATTGCCTTTCACTTGCACGAGCGAACGATATGAAAATAATAATAGTGCAAGAGTGCCATGGACTAAGCTAGAATCTACAAAACATTTTATTCAACAGGAGAAGACAAGGTAAAATGGGCTCTTTATTAGACCAACAGTTATTCATATGAGAGCCATTGAACATTTTCATCATGGTCTTCTCGTCGGTACAACTCGAATAAAAAGAAAAGAAATTCAGAGAAACACACTGAAATATTTTTTGAGTTTTTGGTTTTCTTGAACAAGGAAACAAAAGGGAAAATCAAAAACAAGAAAAACTATTTACACGGGAAAAACCCCAACAAGCAAAAGAAGAACAAGGAAATCTGTTTGGGTTTTCTTTTTAGTATTACAACTAAGCATGCATAGAAACTAAACTAACTACAACTATTTTTTTTGGTTTTTCTAAGATTTTTCAAACACATAAGAAGAAAGCAAGAAAATAAATTTAAGATGGATGATACAATGAAAAAGTGTGGACACCGAGATATGAAATAAGTGAACATGAATGTAATGTTGGTGGGAAACACGTACTCCCCCAAGCTTAGGCTTTTGGCCTAACTTGGTAATCAATCAGAAGCGTGGATAGTAGTTGGGGTACTGAGGAGAGGGCATCCACTGATCCCACTGCTGAGGCTCTTCCTCCTCCTCTACAGCCTGGTCGTTCCGGTAGGCGATGATATTCGCAGGCATAATCCTATATCCGCCCCTGGCAACAGGATCAAACAAAGCAGGAGCAGGCAATGGAATAATATCGCGAGTCCTCACACTAAAAACTAGGTTATATGGAATAGGGATGTCGCGAGAATTGTAATCAATGAAATGGTGGTGATCCATGGCTACGCGATCTAGGTAAACTTTGGTAAGAGGGTGATCATGGAGGCGTATCTCAACATTGAAGTGAGTCGCCAAACGAGTAGCGAAAATCCCACCATGTATTTTACCCTTGGATTTATTAATATGGAGGCGACGAGCCACAATAGCTCCCAAGCTATAAGTGTTGTCGCCCTCTAGTGCACAACGTAAAACAGCAAGGTCTGGTGAACTGAGTGCACCCACCTTCTCTCTAGCAAGCAAGCATTTCACAATGAAAAGAGCAAAGTAATGAACAGTAGGAAAATGCAAGCCAGCGGCAGTGATAGCTGACACCCCTCTCTCATCTCCCACTGTCAAGGTATGATAAAAGGCCTCAAACTCTGCCGGCCTAGGCTCAGCTAAGCTCCCGTCAGAAGGGATCATGCATATGTTACAAAATTCAGTGAGTGGTATCTGACGGGTTTCAGCATATAAACTAAACTGCACCTTAGGTGGATTATTCCTAGGAAGGAAAGTAAAACTTTGAACAAAGATGTTTGTGAGGAGATGATACTATTCACATTCAGCTACGATGAAGTCGGTGAGGCCGGCATTAGCAGCATATTGTGTGAACTCCTGAAGGATTCCAGCCTCTTCCATGAACTGGGTGTGCGGCTATTCGCACGGACGTACCTCCGCCAACCTCCGAGGATGGAGACCACTGTCAGACGACTCCCCAATAACACCCTTGGATTTCTTCTTAGAAGCAAACTTCCTAAAGATATTCATCCTTTTCCTATGAACAAAAATTCTGAAATTTTTAGTCCACAAACTTTTCTCAACAAAACTTCACAAATTGATAGCAACTACTCATAGGGATGCATAGAGGCCATAACAAGCATTCAAACTACTTAGAACTCTAAGAATTCATCATGCAAACTCATCTACAGCAGCACCAAGAGTGGCTAATTATTCAAAATATGAACCACTAAAACAAAAACTAATTGGACAAATGGTGGAGTTACATACCAAGCAACAATCCCCCAAAACAGTTTCAGAAAACGGAGCTTCGAGCAAAGAGATCGAAATCCACGGGTTTGAGAGCAAGAACACGGGAGAGAGAGCAATGGAGATTTTTTTTTATGTAAGTGATGATGTGGTGTGCAGGGATAAGTGAGGGGCCCACGTGGGGACCACAACCCACCAGGGCGTGCCTGGGGGTCCTGGCGCGCCCAGGTGGGTTGTGGCCACCTGGTGCACCTCCCTTTGATCGTATTTGCACCAAAAATTCTAAAATATTCAGAAAAAAACGTATTAAATTTTCAGAGCATTATGAGAACTTTTATTTTTGGGTCATTTTTTATTGCACGGGAAATTCAGAAAACATACAAAACATGGCATTTTATTTTATTTTAATAATGAAAATAGAAAACAAAAAGTAGGGACAGAAGGTAGTGCTTACTAAATTCATCAACTTCATACTACTAAAAAATGATCCATTAATAAGGTTGATCAAGTCTTATTAACAACCACTTTCGATTAGCATGAAACCGAAGAACTATCGTAAATCACTAACTTACCTCAACGAGGATATTAATGTCTCCAACAATAAGCATTTCATATTTCTTTTTTACAGTAGGTAGAGGTATTTGAAAACTTCCAATAGTGATTGTCGGAGATTTTTCAATAACATTAATAACATTCACTTGGAATTGTTTCTTCGGAAAGTGCACCGTATGCTCATTACCACTGATGTGAAAAGTGACCTTGCTTTTATTGCAATCAATAACAGCCCCTGCAGTATTCAAGAATGGTCTACCAAGGATAATCGACATGTTGTCGTCCTCGGGCATCTCAAGTATAACAAAGTCAGTCAAAATAGTAACATTAGCAACAACAATGGGCACATCCTCACAGATACCGATAGGTATGGCAGTTGATTTGTCAGCCATTTGCAAAGATATTTCAATAGGTGTGAGTTTATTCAAATCAAGCCTTTTATATAAGAAAGGCATAACACTAACACCAGCTCCTAAATCACATAAAGCAGTTTTCACATAATTCTTTTTGATAGAGCAAGGTATACTTGGTATTCCCGGATCTCCAAGTTTTTAGGTACTCCATCTTTAAAAGTATAATTAGCAAGCATAGTGGAGATTTCAGCTTCCGGTATTTTTCTCTTATTTGTGATAATGTCTTTCATGTACTTTGCATAAGGAGGCATTTTCAAGATATCATTCAAGCGAGTACGCAAAAAGACTGACCTCAGCATTTCAGCAAAGCGTTCAAATTCTTCTTCATCATCTTTCTTTTTAGTTGACTTGGGTGGAAAGGGCATATGTGTTTGAACCCACGGTTCTCTTTCTTTACCATGTTTTCTAGCAAATGAAGTCTCTTTTATCATATCTTTCATTCTTAGGTTGTGGGTTATCAAGATCAACAGGTGGTTCTATCTCAACATCATTGTCTGGTTCTTTATTATTTGGTTGAACATCTTCATGAACTTCATCATTATCTTTTTTATTATCAGACGGTGAGCGTTCATTACCAGACTGAGTTTCAGCATCAGAGATAGAAGTTTCATTATCATTATCAGGAGGTTTTTGTATTTCAGGTTCACTAGAAGCATGCAAAGTCCTATCATTTTTCTTCTTCTTTTTTCTTTCTAGAAGGACTAGGTGCATCGGTGTTAACTCTTTGTGAATCTTGTTCAATTCTTTTTGGGTGTCCCTCAGGAAAAAGTGGTTCATGAGTTATTTTACCTCCTCTAGTTGCTACTCTAATAGCAAAGTCATGTTTATTATTATTCATTTCATCAAGCAATTCTCTTTGAGATTTAGCAACTTGTTCTAACTGTGTTTGAACCATAGAATCATGCTTTCCAACACCTCTAACATCATTTGAGATTCTAAATAACAAGTCACTCAAGCGAGCAATCATATCAGAATTGTATTTCAATTGTTTCATAACATTTGCATTGGAGTGATCTTTTCTAATGTAGTTTTCAAACTCATAAAGGCATTGTCTAGGATGCATATTGTGAGGATTGTCATTATCATTGAACTTCATTAGAGAATTTACCTCTACCACCTTAGGTCGTGGTGGTGTATTAAGCCCATGTATTTCTTCAATAGGACATAAAATTTTTACATCCTCAGCTTTTATACCTTTTTCCTTCATAGATTTCTTTGCCTCTTGCATATCTTTAGGACTGAGATATAATATACCCCTCTTCTTCGGAGTGGGTTTAACCGGTTGTTCAGGAAGAGTCCAATCATCATAATTTTTCAATATATTATTCAATAATTCTTCAGCTTGCCCAACAGTTCGTTCCCTGAAAACAAAACCAGCATAATTATCTAGGAAATCCCTAGAAGCATCGGTTAGTCCATTATAGAAGATATCAAGTATTTCATTTTTCTTAAGAGGATGATCAGGCAAAGCATTAAGTAATTGGAAAATCCTCTCCCGAGCTTGTGGGAGACTCTCTTCTTTAATTTGAACAAAGTTAAATATTTCCTGTAAGGCAGCTTGTTTCTTATGAGCAGGGAAATATTTTTTAGAGAAGTAATAAATCATATCCTGGGGACTACGCACACAACCAGGAGCAAGAGTATTGTACCAAGCTTTATCATCACCCTTTAATGAGAACAGAAATAGTTTGAGAATAAAGTAATAGCGAGTCTTCTCATCATGAGTAAAAAGGGTGGCTATGTCATTCAACTTAGTAAGATGTGCCACAACAGTTTCAGTTTCATAACCATGGAAAGGATCAGATTCAACCAAAGTAATTAACTCTAGGTCGACAGAGAATTCATAATCCTTATCATCAATAAAGATCGGTGAAGTAGCAAACTTAGGATCATATTTCATTCTAGCATTCAGAGATTTTTCTTTACACTTGCATAATAATTTCTCTAGTTGTCTCCTCATTCATAACATAACCTTCTGGTACCTTAGGCAATTCATATCTAGGAAGGCTAGTTCTAGCAGGTGTTTCAGGAGTTTCAGTTTCAAGCTCATCATCAGATTCAACAACATCATGTTGTATTACTCTAGAAATTTGTTCATCAAGAAAGTCACCAAGTGACACATCATCATTATCAAGCAAGGTACTAGCATCATCCTAAGCATTATCCATAGCAGAAGTAGCATCATCAATAACTTGCGACATATCAGAATTGATAGCATGTGGTGGTGTTGCAAGTTTACTTATAACAGAAGGTGAATCTAAAGCAGAACTGGATGGCAGTTCCTTACCTCCCCTCGTCTTAGAGGGATAAATAGTAGTCTTAGCATCCTTCAGATTCCTCATATTGATAATATGATAATAATTGGGTTGTCATATTTGTTTTACGCCCCAAGCTATCGTTTTACGCCCCTAGCTAGGCATAACGCAAAGGATCTAAGTGTTGTCATATTTGTTTCTAGATCCATAAGATGCCCTCATGATTGATTCATATGGTGGCCTAATTCTTGTTCTAGGGAAATGTTCCATACCCTTCCTTAGCGGAAATTGAAATTTAATATTGCCTTCTTTCATATCAATCACGGCACCAATAGTACGTAAAAACGGTCTACCAAGAATAATTGGACAAGACGGATTGCAGTCTATATCAAGAAAAATAAAATCTATGGGCACATAATTCCTATTTGCAAGAATAAGAACATCATTTATTCTTCCCATAGGATTTTTAATAGTAGAATCTGCCGAGTGCAAATTTAAAGAAAATTCTTCAATATCGGTAAGACCAAGCACATCAAATAAAGATTTCAGAATGGTAGAAACACTAGCACCCAAGTAACATAAAGCAAAACACTCATAATTTTTAATCTTGACTTCGATAGTAGGTTCCCATTCATCATGTAATTTTCTAGGAATTGAAACTTCTAATTCCAAATTTTCTTCTAAAGCTTTCATCATAGCATCAACAATATGTTTAGTAAAAGCTTTATTTTGTTCATAAGCATGGGGTGAATTTACCATGGATTTCAACAAACAAAATACAATCAATCAAAGAGCAACTATCATAATTAAAGTCTTTGTAATCCAAAAGAGTCGGTACATCACTAGTTAAAGTTTTGACCTCTTCAAACCCACTTTTATCAATTTTCTCAACAAGATTTTCACCCTCCGAATTACCGGGATGCCTTCTAGCTAAAGTTGACTCTTCTTCAGTCCCTTTATTATCAATCAACAAGGAATCAATAGAAGAAACACCAATCATTTTAAGATCTTCATCACTTTTATGAAAGCAATCACTAGAAAACGCTTTTTCTAAATATTCTCTTCTAGCTCCAAGCATAGCGGTTCTTTTCTTACTTTCATCCATAGAAACATAAAGAGCCTTAATTGATTCCTCAACTTTAGGCACAAAAATTTTCATCTTGATATTTTCCACATCGTGAGAAATTCTATCAATACTTCTAGACATATCATCAATCTTATCCAACTTTTCTTCTATTGTAGAATTGAATTTTTTTAGTATTGATAAATTCTTTAATATTATTCTCAAGATCAGAGGTGTTTCTATTATTATTATAATATGGATTACCATAGGAATTACCATTATTATTAGAGGAATTACTAGGAAAAGGCCTAGGATTAAAATTACCTCTATATGCATTGTTATTGAAATTATTTCGCGAGATAAAATTCACATCTATGGAATCACTATTTTGCTCAATCAAATTAGACAAAGACACATCATTAAAATCAATAGGAGCACTTTTATTAACAACCAATTTCATAAGAGCATCAACTTTTCCACTCAAAGAAGAAATTTCTTCAACCGAATTAACTTTTGTACTAGTAGGAGCTCTTTCGGTATGCCATTGTGAATAATTTGCCATAATATTATCAAGCAATTTGGTGGCTTCACCCAAAGTAATTTCCATAAAAGTACCATCCGCGGTGGAATCCAAAAGATTACGAAAAACAAAATTCAACCCCGCATAAATTTTTTGTATGATCATCCAAAGACTTAACCCATGAGTTGGGCAATTCCTTAGCATCAATTTCATCCTTTCCCAAGATTGTGCAACATGCTCATGTTCAAGTTGCTTGAAATTCATGATCTAGGTTCTAAGGGGAATAATTTTCGCGAGCGGAAAATACTTAGTAATAAAAGCATCTTTGCACTTATCCCAAGAATCGATACTATTGCGAGGCAAAGAACAAAACCAAAATTTTGCACGATCTCACAAAGAAAACATAAATAATTTCAACTTCACAACATCATTGTCCACATATTTTTTCTTTTGCATATCGCATAATTCCACAAATGTGTTAAGATGGGACGTGGCATCCTCATTAGGAGTACCGGAAAATTGATCTTTCATAACAAGATTCAGCAAAGCGGTATTAATATCACAAGACTCCGCACTAGTGGCGGGAGGAGCAATCGGAGTGCTAATAAAATCATTGTTGTTGGTATTGGAGAAATCACACAACTTGGTGTCCTCTTGAGTCATTGTGACTATGCAACAAGATTGCACTCAAAAACAGATCCGGCAAGAAAACAACGAACAAAAAAGAGGCGAATAAAATGGTAAATTTTTGTAAAGTGGGGGAGAGGAAAACAAGAGGCAAATAGCAAATAATGTAAATTGCAAGGAGATGAGATTTGTGATTAGGAAATTGGTAGATGTTGATGATGTTTCCCCGGCAACGGCGCCAGAAGTTTCTTTTGATGTTTGCTAGAACTACGTCGGTATTTCCCTCAGTGATGAGAATAAGGTTATTGAACCAGTAGGAGAACCACACAACACCACGTAAACAGCTCCTGCACACAAAGAACAAATACTTGCAACCCGACGTAAGAGAGGGGTTGTCAATCCCTCACGGGTAAAAAGATAGATAAAATTGTAGTAGATTGGATAAATAGATATCACGGGAACGCGAGATAAAATAAATAAACAAAAATTGCAGCAAGGTATTTTTGGGCTTTTGGAAATATAGATCTGAAAATGAAAGCAATTGAAAATGGAACGCGAAGGCAAATATAATAAAGAAGAGACCCGGGGGCCGTAGATTTCACTAGTGGCTTCTCTCAAGAAAAATAGCAACGGTGGGTAAACAAATTACTGTTGGGCAATTAATAAAACTTCAAATAATCATGACGATATTCATGCAATGATCATTATATAGGCATCACGTCCAAGATTAGTAGACCCACTCCTGCCTGCATCTACTACTATTACTCCACACATCGACCGCTATCCAGCATGCATCTAGTCTATTAAGTTCATGGAAAAACAGAGTAATGCAATAAGACTGATGACATGATGTAGACAAGATCTATTTATGTAGAAATAGACCCCATCTTGTTATCCTTAATAGCAACAATACATACGTGTCGGTTCCCCTTCTGTCACTAGGATCAAGCACCGTAAGATCGAACCCATCACAAAGCACCTCTTCCCATTGCAAGATAAATAGATCAAGTTGGCCAAATACTGGTACGCGTCGGTCCTATACAAATGGTTTTTAACCCCTTTCCGCGACAGCATTTGGGACCGTCGCCAAGTGAGTGTGTGTGATAGGGTGTCCTTCCCACATGACTCAGAAACCGTCGGGGATATGGAGCAGTGATCCAGAGGCCTTCCAAAATGTAATCGTGTGCGATGCAGCACGCACTAAATTCTTTCGCACGTGTGGTATCGGTGATTAAGAGTTTCTAATGACGCGGTCAAACCATACGGTCTGTCGTAACGAACCGTTTGGGAAACAGTATGTAAGGCACACGGGCCAACATATGAACTGTGTGCGATTTGTGCCCCAGCGCACACGAGTTTTCTGCGTAACCCGTCTGCCATGCTAGACTCCATCGCACACGTTTGCCAAAGATTACCGTCTGTGATAATGTTCTATCACAAACGGTTCAGGAGCCCCTTCGCACACATACAAGTGCTGCAGACCATTTGTGATTTGTCGGGTATCACTGACGGTTGCCGCAAGAGTGACATGTGCTTTTCGTTTGGGATCCCACACATTTCCTGAAAAAATTACGACTGGGATTGTATTTTGCATTGGGCACGGTTTACTCCCAGTTCTCATGCGCGATAACGCGATATCACAAACGGTTCCGGAGACCCTACGCACACGTAGTAGTGCTGCAAATCGTTTGCGATCTGTTGTGTATCACCGATGGTTCCGCTAGGATTGACGTATGCTTTCCGATATGGATCGCACACACTCATTTAGTTGAACAGTGTGCGGAGCAATTGCCATGTTAAAATAAAAATATCCCATTTTGAATCGGCACGCAAAAAGCAAATTCGCCACAATATTCAATTGAACAAATAAACAAAAATATCCCATTTTGAATCGGCACGCAAAAAGCAAATTCGCCACAATATTCAATTGAATAAATAGTGTCCACACGAAGAACATTCATCATATTTTGCAACAATTGCAATTGAACATATGGTAGCTAAATTCCAATGATTTGTCCACACATATATGCATTACATAATTAATCATAGTGTACGAAATACGAAGACCTCATCAGATGGAAAACAATGGATCCATGCGTTATATCTTTAGCGGCTAACTCTTACTCAATGTTTCAGGAGAACGCATGCTGAAATCTTCATTATCACCAGTGGGATCGATGTAGTGATCCAGGAAGAAGTCGCTGATAAATCTCTCAACTATCAGCAATTCACCAGCCGGGAGCGGTTCAGGGGTCCTCGGTTTTAAGATGAGCTGCAGTATTTTTAAGATCAGAATGTGCCATATGAGTGGAGTAGAAGATATTAATTAAGATAGACTTACTGGTACTAATTCGCGAGGATCATCACAACTATTAGCAGATTTGTAGATGGAGATCATGTATCTACAAACATAGTATCCACGAAGGTTGGTCCCTGCTTCTTCCTGAGGACACTAAAATTCTTTGTACAAAATTAGTCATGTATTTGTCCTGTTAGGAATAACCTAACCGGTGTTAGATGTATTATTTTTTCTTTGGACAAAATAGAAAGAGGTTTATTTAGAAGCTTGAACATTTGACTAGCGTAAGGAAAGGTATTTGCAGACTGTTGGATAAATTTTCCAAAAATAACCGATCTCGGCGTGTTACCGGAGAAACAATCTCGTGCTGCGGAGGTTGTTCCGTCTTGAACAGGTTCCCTGGTTTAGTTTTCCGCAATGCGAACACACTGCAAATGATGATGAATTTTGACAACATTAATTATTGAACCAGATATGAATGCAAATTAATTTCAACATCATAGAATTCAATACCTATCAAAGAATTGTTGAACATGCGTCTGATCCTGAGCGTTTGTTGACTCTCTGAGAGAACCGATGTAGTAAACTGTGTTCTTGTTTGGAACAATGAATACCAATATCCAGTGATTGCTACATATTAAGAAAGCCATGTATGAATGATGTCGAAATCTGAAAGACAACCAGTGTATGTGTTGTTGTTTACTTGACTTACCGTTCATGATATGTCCAAAGAAATGGTTCTGCATGGGACGTGTTTTCGAAGATACGGACGGCCGTGTTAACGGCCCAGTCCCGTCGGTCCTTACCATCTAATGTTGTGCCATTTTCTAATGCAGGATCTATGAAATACACACTCTCCCTTTTTCTTCTCTGCGCGTTCAATCCCCTGAGAGGAATAAAATGCAGTTAGCTGTTTATCTTTTACAGCCTTGTATGGAGAAGTTGATCAGAGTTTCTTAAGTACTTACAAAATCAGGCATCTAACAAGAGTGGAATCGAGCACGTTGAAGTTGAAGAAGAGATGTAAGTCCTCGAAACTCACATTGATGGAACCAGCATCGTGTCGGAAATGATCTCTGTTGTAGTGGACTAGCAAACCATGATGACCTTCTGACATTTGATCCATGCAATATTCATGTAACTCGCGGCAACTGGAGCTGCACTCATCAAAGTATTCGCCAACAAGAAATGGCTGGCCATGGACGTAATTGCAAGTACGGCTGCTTTACTTTTAGCAAGCAACAAACGTACTTCTTCATCACCCATGGCGTCGGAAATAATATTACTCCCCGATTCGAACAAGCTGTTGTTAATTTGGTTCTGGGTGATGAGTCCTTTAAGTAAGAAGCAATCGTTCTCTTTCCTCTTCACTCTCCCGCTGCGCTTCCTCGTGGTCGTGGGTGTAGCCTTTTTGGCCACTTCCTTCTTGGTACTTGAAGCATTTCTGGCAGAACGTCTGGTTGGCTGCAAGGTAGACTGCCGAGCAGACGGTGAAGCTTGGACGGAATGCTTAGCAGACGGTTTATCTATACCGGACCACTGAGCTGGCGTTGCTGCTGTGACGGACTGCTGGGCTGTAGGAGCAGAGGCATCGGACTGCTGACCATGCGTTGAAGCTATGTCGGGTTTCTGCGCAGGTGGTGCCAACTTGTCGGTGTGCTGAGGAGGCCGTGCCAATGCATTGGTTTGCTGAGCAGGATGTGCTGGCGTATTGGTATGCTGATCACGCGCCTGCGGACCAACGGACTAATGAGCAGTCAATTCTGGAGCTACAGACTGCTTAGCAGGCGGTTCCAAAGCATCAGACTGCTTAGCAGTCTGTTCCACCAGGTTGGTCTACTAAGCTTGTGCTGCAGCTGGGTCTCCCCCCACTGCTTCAGCGGCCGGCATCTGAACTAGTGGTGCATCATCAGCAGTTGTAGGCCTTGCCACCGACTGCTTTGGGACGGAGGATGACATGGCTTGTACGCCACAAAGTCTGGCCGGCTAATCACTGGTTGATCCATCA
This sequence comes from Triticum aestivum, assembly GCF_018294505.1. NCBI lineage: Eukaryota > Viridiplantae > Streptophyta > Magnoliopsida > Poales > Poaceae > Triticum > Triticum aestivum. Next base: position 331,258,922 of record NC_057802.1, on the reverse strand, counting down.
GCCCGCGAGAGCTGCTGTGGCAAGGAGAGCGTCACCAGTTGAGGGGCGACAGTGGTTGCTCTTAGCGGGGCTTCAGGAATCTCATCGATGAACTCTATTTTCTTTCGTGGCCACTGGATATGATGTAACAGTGTTTCTCCCAAGGTCCTTTGCTCATCGAAGTCTCCTAGGACATTCTTCGGGGCAAATTCATTGAATCCAGGCTTTACTTCAGTGACGCAGCACTTCACACAGCCCGACTTCAATGGCACATTGTCCAAGAAGAGGCCATCTTCCAAGAAGGGTGGGCAAACCCAGGCTGTTGCACATTTTAATGTACCTTCGTAATGTGTAAGCATGCCCTTCAGTCTGTCTTTCATTCCAGATAGATCAGATATAGCATCATCACGAGCAGCTGCAGCCTCAGTGTCGCTGGGGTCAGCTGACGCACAACTACTCTTGTGCAGTGTTGTCGCGCAATAAGCAGCATCCTCCATGCCCACCTCCCCTCCCATCTGCTGGCTATCTGTCAGTGTTAGAGTCTTCTGCATCATCATTGACTCCTCAACATCCTTTCGAATAGCCGGATAAATCTCCTTCTTCAACCTTTCATACAATGCATTTTGCTTCATTTCACTCCTCGCTTTTTTCATGTTGAGCCTCTCTTCTTTGCTGAGTGTGAAAGCCCTCTTGTGCGGGACATTAACACCTATACCCCTTGCACGGCCAGGGGGCTCTTTTGTGTCCAGAGCAATGGACAGAATGTCACATGGCCCTGAGTTCCTGTAGAACCTTCCAGGAATCTTGGAAGCCTCTAACACCGCTTCATACAGTTTGGCGTCACGTGCATTTTCAAAGTAATAAGTTCCGTCATCACGCCTCTTTGCACGTGCCCGCAAGTAGTCTCTGGCGCGTTCGCCCTGATTTCACTAAAGGCCGAATTCCCACCCGCCGCTACTGCTTCTTTGTCCTCCTGTTCCCATATCAGTTTCATGCCGTAGTATCCTGCCACACCCATATGGTGGGGGTGTATGTTCTTCGTCTAAAGTTCCGATTGCTTGAAACTCTTCTCAGCAAACTCTTTAGTTGCCCTGACCCTTTTGAATTTTGCCCAGTCTGCCTTTGTAATTTGGGGGTATGCGGGGATTGGGTCCTTGCCTTCACTCAAGTACTTCTTGTACAGCACGTGCTTCCAGTTTCTCCAAGCATCCCTAGCCTTCTTCAGTGCAGCATGTTCACCTGCATTCTCCACTGCTCTGGAAAGTTGAAGCGATCCATGATCTCCCGGACTATCCTTCCCCGTGTTTCTGTGTCAGCCTTGCGAAACCTCGGCAGATTAATGTTGAGCCTTGCCCTGCCAACAAATCCACACACACTCCTGAACCTCATGTGTTCTTTATCTGGTTTAGTTGGAGCCCAGGACTTGAAACCAATCTCGGTTACTTCATATACACCTTTAGGCTGGTGTGTGGGCTTCCTTGCAGCGTTCCTCCGTGTCTTGACCGAAAGGGTAATTGCTGCAGCTCTATCCCGTTCAAGACTACTTGATCCCTCACAATCTGCTGAAGACCTAGGGTTGTCCGAATCAGATGAAGATACATGGCCTGAATGAGTGATGTCGCTGCTACTCGGCATCTACAGAGAACACATGCGAAACTCAGGAAAGGAGGATAAGCATAAAACTAACAACTTGGTAGCAAGCTTTCTAAACATGCCATGCAATAATTTAGAAAATATACAGCTAATTTGTTAAGTTTGTGTGACTCGGGCGCCCGCGATCTGTAAATAGGCAGTAACTTATTGGAACAAATACAACATATATGTAGTAAGGAAAGTAGATAATGAACATATATACGCTCTTCGTCATTTTATAGCCAATTTGGCAACATACGGAACGAAATTGGAAGAGGGATTGCGAGGAAATATGCCTCACCGCGATGGAGAGCAGTAACTAACAGGCTTCTTAATGCAAACCCGGCCGGGCCACAGGAGAGGCGAGGGTTACTGCATCGATATGCTCGAGGGTGGCTGGCGAGAAAACAAAGACGGAGAGGCGCGGGCCGCCGCATGTTGGGAACGGCAGTGGAGGTAGGTTTAACGCTGAAGAGCGGGCACACGGCCGGGGTGAGCACGGCGGCGCTGGAGAGGGTTCTGCTGTGGATCTGGGGGAGGGGGAGCTGGTGAAGGAGATTGGGTGGACTAGTTGAGTGAAACGCGGGCGGACGGTGGGGGTGTTGGGGACTCAGGGTGTTGGCGGCCTAGGTGAAAGGGTGAAAAATATCCTCGGTCACCGCGCGCACGGAAAGGCCTATGCAAACGGTTGCCTCTAAGCGCTCGTGTGCACAAACAGAATAATTTCGTTTGAAATGAAGACATACTAATTTTGAAATGAAGACGTGAGTTCAACGTTTCGCCTCTAAATTTTTCCCACGTAAACCAATCACAATTTTACCACGGGTTTGATTTGCTGGCGCATTTCATGTCTCGTGTGCTATATGTAAGACATTTTTTGGCATTTACCGTGCATGTTGGCATATAAATCAATTCCTAGCCGGACTGCATTTCTTGTCTAAAGGGATGAGGATTGCCATTCGATCTGGGAGCATCCAATGGTGCAGACGTACAATTCGTGGGGTTTGGGTTCTGGCCAATCAAAACGCACGACTCAGATCGCGCGCGCAGCAAGGGGGGCATCGGCCACGGTTTGGTAGACACACGGCTTTTGTGTGTGAACCGTGTGCTATTTGAAAACATTTTTTTGGGAGGGGCTATTTGAAAACATGTACATGTGTTGTCGAAAGGGATGAGGATCACCATTCGATCACCAACGGTGCAGACGTACGATCTGTGGGGTTTGGGTTTTGGCCAATCAGAACGCACGACTCAGATCACGCGCATGGCAGAGTGGTGGGGGTGCATCGGCCACGATTTAGTGGACACACGGCTTTCTTGAGTGAACCGTGTGCTCTTTGAAAACATTTACATTACCTAACATCATATTTTTGTTCGAATGAAAACATGAGTTCATCGTTTCGCCTCCAATTTTTTTCCACGGTAAGAAATCACGAGTATAGTGGAGAGTGTCATATACTAGTATCATGAATATACAGTATATATGATACTAGTGTATGATACTACCTTTAATTAATTATATCACACAGTATAATACATAGAGTATAGTATCATATATAGATCATATTTATTGCCATGCATGACACAAATTAGCATCGCATTTAACATGATACGGTATCTACCTATATGTTACTCTAACCCTCTTTATATATATTTATTATTTGCCACATCAACATACTTGCTATTTCCGAGTGCATGACATCGTCGGGTATGATACCACCACTATGGCCAGCCTTATATATTGGGGAGTATCATATACTATATATATATATGGTATCATGCATATGATACTACGTACGTACCTTCTCTGACGCCCCCGATTCAATCGTACACTAATCATGCACGCAAACGTGTACGATCAAGATCAGGGACTCACGGGAAGATATCACAACACAACTCTAGAAATAAAATAAGTCATACAAGCATCATATTACAAGCCAGGGGCCTCGAGGGCTCGAATACAAGAGCTCGATCATAGACGAGTCAGCGGAAGCAACAATATCTGAGTACAGACATACGTTAAACAAGTTTGCCTTAAGAAAGGCTAGCATAAACTGGGATACAGATCGAAAGAGGCGCAGGGGGAATCCCTGGAAGTTCGACAACTCTACCAGGGGGAATCCCTGGAAGTTCTTCAGGAAAGACGTCGAGGAATTCACGCACGATGGGAATGTTTTCAATGCCCTCGTGTGGTGCAGCATTCAATGCGTTCAACGCATAAAGCCTTGCCTCGGCATTCTGGACCAGGCGAGCATTGTAGCTTATTATTTCATCAAAAGGGTGTAGTAGATGGACGGTCTTAGTGGCGCAAACTATAGAAGTAGTATGCGCTTTCAACCAATCCATTCCCAGAATAAGATCAATGCTACAGGACTTCAGTACGATGGGAGAGACAAGGAATTCCAGTCCTTCAATTTCAATGGGGACGTCGTTGCAAATCATGGAAGTCCGACATTGGCCCGCAGGGGTGTGTACTAATAGCCAAGCGTTCATGTCCTCACATTTAATGTCGTGCAAGAATGCAAAATCTTCTGACATGAATGAATGTGATGCACCTGTATCAAATAAAACGGATGCTGGTACTGAATTTACGAGGAGTGTACCCATCACAGTAGCAGGCTGGTCTAGAACACGACCATAAGACTTGGCATTGTTGTTGCGGGGCTGGTTGCTTCCACGGCCAGCTGCGGGAAGGGCCAGTTAATTTTGGTTCTGGTTGCATTCCCTAGCACGGTGTCCCGGTTGACTACACCTGAAGCACAGACCATTATTGGGAGTGGGAACAGGAGCTCGGGGTGGTGGTGCTGGAAGCCTTGGCTGCCTAGCTGGTGGAGGAGTCAGACGAGGTGTAGCACAGGACTGCCTTGGAGCAGGTGCAGTTGGTTGGTACATGCTGCTAGGAATCCATATCTTACGCTTCTGCGAGGGCGGGCCCGAAGATGAGCCCGTGTCACGGTTGTGCCTGTGAGAGCTCTGGTGTTCCTGCAGACCAGTCTCGACATTGATGGCCTTGTTCACCAAGGTGGCGAAATCGGCAAAGTCATGCACTAGTTGCAATGTAGTCCATCACGGAACTTCTCCTGTTTGCGAGCATCAGTTCCAATATCCTCTTCAGCATAGCGGGACAAGTCCAGAAACTCCCGCTGATAAGCTTCCACAGCTTTGTTGCCCTGGGTGAGGTTGCGGAACTCACGCTTCTTCCGGTCCATGACTCCCTGAGGAATGAAGCGGGCACGGAAAGCAACTTGGAAGTCTGGGCAGGTGATGATTATTCCAACCGGCAGAGTATGCCTGTGGCTGTCCCACCATTGAGCAGCGGGTCCCTTCAGAAAGAAGGAAGCAAAGGTGACATAGCGGGCAGGGGCTACATCAGCAGACTCCATCTCATAGGTGATGTCATGGAGCTAGTCATCAGCATCCAGAGGCTGAGTTGAGCTGCGTTAGATGGTTGGGTTGAGGCGCATGAAATCCTGCAGGGTCATTTGGGCTGGCTGCTGGTTCATATTGGGGCGAGGGAACTGAGCCATCATATTCTCCATGAACTGGCGATTCATCTCGAGCTGTTGGATCATACCATCCATGTAGTCAGGTGGTGGTGGGGCATCACCATCACGACCACGACCACCTGGTCTAACCATCCTGCTAATATATAACAGGGGTAGTTTAGCATTGGGAAATTTGCAAAGACAAGAATCATTCATGATGAAACATGCATAATGAAAGGAGCATGATAGATACTACAAAGTAGTCGGCATATCTTACAAAAGGGGTCATGCATAGAGTTCGGTACACAGAGTTCAGTACATAGACTAAAGACATCATAGGCGGCACACAGGCTCGCGACGAAGGCACCTAATACTAATAAGCAAGCCTACATCAGTCTCGGGAGGAACTGTGGAGGTAGGTGTAGCCTGACAGCTGGTAGTGACGCGAGGGGAAGTCCTCCACGTCAGTAGCCTGGGGTCCGCGGATACTCTGGTGCAGAACCCGATGCTCTGGTGGCAGAAGAGGACCAAGTGCGGGAGATTAGCCTCCCACATCTGGCCAGCCGACACCCTGGGGCATCACGGTCCTGGCTGGGTAGATCCCAGCTCGTGACAGCTCACCAGATCGGACTAATGGGTGCAACAGCGTCAGAGCATGGTAAAGGTGCTGACGGGTGGTGTACAACTCGTGGCGAAGAGCTCGGTTAGCTCGATCCAGCCCATCAGCATGCGGAACCAAGTTCTGATGGTAGAAGGGCTCTCGGGTGACAATGGAGTAGGCAGCAGTGTAGTATCCCTCTGCACTAACATCAGATGCGATAGCAATGTGCCTGAAAGGCGAAGTGTCCAACGCTCGATACTCTCCACGAAGACGTGTCAAAGCAGCATAAGCAGCATCGTGGACTGCCATATCGATGGCCACTCCAACACCATGAGCAGTGTGCAGCACAGTAGTGGAGTCATACTCCCGAGAGTAGAGGTGGACGATGGCACGGTACTGCTCCTGGTTAAAGTCCTGGTACTCCTCGTAGACGGTGTACTCAGGGTGCCAGCGATAACCCAGATAGGTCATCATCTCAGCTAGCACAGCAGGGGATCCCGAGGCACCAATGGCCGTCGTGTGCCGCACGACCTGCCTCGTGGGTTCCATCTGAAAGAAAAGATGTTTCAAAGGAGTCAAATGACAGTGTGGGTATTGTTCAAAATACTATTCTAAGAAACAACCATGGCTTATCCAACTTTGGGGTGAATGTGGTCACAGGATCCTAATGTTAGAGTTAGTAAATTCGTTTAACCCGAGTAGAAGAGAGTTCGGAGTCCCAGAGTAAAGATCGAGGAGTAAAAGATCCTAATACCACCCAATGGCAATGTGGGCCCAGAGGCCACATAGCCATGTTAGTAAAAAGTTTTGCAATGTCTAGACTCGGCTTCGGCCAAGGAGTGTGGAAGGGGGATTCCTACAGGCAGTCGCCTCTGATACCAACTTGTGACGCCCCCGATTCAATCGTAATCTAGTCATGCACGCAAACATGTACGATCAAGATCAGGGACTCACGGGAAGATATCACAACACAACTCTAGAAATAAAATAAGTCATACAAGCATCATATTACAAGCCAGGGGCCTCGAGGGCTCGAATACAAGAGCTCGATAATAGAGGAGTCAGCGGAAGCAACAATATCTGAGTACAGACATAAGTTAAACAAGTTTGCCTTAAGAAGGCTAGCACAAACTGGGATACAGATCGAAAGAGGCGCAGGCCTCCTGCCCGGGATCCTCCTAAACTACTCCTGGTCGTCATCAGCGGACTTCACGTAGTAGTAGGAGCCTCCGGTGTAGTAGGAGTCGTCATCGACGGTGGCGTTTGGCTCCTGGGCTCCAGCATCTGGTTGCGGCAACCAGGAAGAAAGAAAAAGGGGAAAAGGGGGAGCAAAGCAACCGTGAGTACTCATCCAAAGTACTCGCAAGCAAGGATCTACACTACATATGCATGGTATTTGTGTAAAGGGGCAATATCGGTGGGCTAAACTGCATAATGCCAGAATAAGAGGGGGATAGCTAGTCCAATCGAAGACTACGCTTCTGGCAGCCTCCATCTTGTAGCATGTAGAAGAGAGTAGATGGTAAGTTCACCAAGTATCATCGCATAGCATAATCCTACCCGGCGATCCTCTCCTCGTCGCCCTGTGTGAGAGCGATCACCAGGTTATATCTGGCACTTGGAAGGGTGTGTTTTATTAAGTATCCGGTTCTAGTTGTCATAAGGTGAACGTACAACTCCGGGTTGTCCTGTTACCGAGGATCACGGCTATTCGAATAGATAAACTTCCCTGTAGGGGTGCACCACATTTCCCAACACGCTCGATCCCCTTTGGCCGGACACACTTTCCCGGGTCATGCCCGGCCTCGGAAGATCAACACGTTTCAGCCCCACCTAGGCACAACAGAGAGGCCAGCACGCCGGTCTAAATCCTAAGCGCGCAGGGGTCTGAGCCCATCGCCCATTGCACACCTGCACTTTGCGTGGGCGGCCGGAAGCAGCCCTAGCCTCCCTAATACAAGAGCAGGTGTTCCAGTCCAATCCGGCGCGCGCCACTCACTCGCTGACATCAAGAAGGCTTTGGTTGATACCACGACATCGAGTACCCATAACTGTTCCCGCGTAGTTGGTTAGTGCGTATAGGCCAGTGGCCAGACTCAGATCAAATACCAAGATCTCGTTAAGCGTGTTATTTTGATGTAACCGCGGACGCCGACCAGGGCTAGGCCCACCTCTCTCCTAGGTGGTCACAACCTGCGCTATCGCTCCGCCACAAAGATCCACCCAGAGGGCCGTCGGGACAAAGGTCCTTTCAGCCCCCAATCCGTGAATCACTCGCAGGTACTCTACGAGCCGACCCGACTTTACTCACCACATGTATCATGTATAAAGTATATAGTATATACTCGTGATCACCTCCTGAGTGGTCATGGCTCGATAGTATAGCATAGCAGATGGACAAGAATGTACGGCCACTGATGGAAAACTAGCATCCTATACTAAGCATTTAGGATAACAGGTAAGGGTAACAACAGTAGTAGCAAAGACAGGCTATGCAGCAGAATAGGATTAACCGAAAGCAGTAACATGCTACACTACTCTAATGCAAGCAGTAGAGAGAAGGAATAGGTGATATCTGGTGATCAAGGGGGGGGGCTTGCCTGGAAGCTCAACCGAGAAGGAGGGGTCGTCAACACCGTAGTCGTACTGGGTAGCAGCAGCGTCGGTCTCGGTGTCTAACGAGAGAAGAGGGGGAAGAAATAATAAATATAATGCAAACATATGCATGACGATGCATGACATGACAATGAGCGGTGTTAGGTGTGCCCTAACGCGGTGGAAGGTGATACCGGCGAAGGGGGAAACATCCGGGAAAGTATCCCCGGTGTTTCGCGTTTTTGGACAGATGAACCGGAGGGGAAAAGTTGCATGTTCGCTATGCCAGTGATGTGTGGCGGACAAACGGGGAGCGTATTCGGATTCGTCTCGTCGTTCTAAGCAACTTTCATGTACAAAGTATTTTCATCCGAGCTACGGATTATTTTACATGATTTTCGAAAGTTTTAATCATTTTTTGAATTTATTTATCTATTTAATTCTAACATTATCCAGAACAGTGTCTGCTGATGTCATCATGAGGCAATGCTGAGGTCACCAGTCAACACTGCGGTTGACTGGGTCAAATCTGACCTATGGGTCCAGTGGGACCCACGTGTCATTGACTGGGGCCTGCCCAGTCAGCATAGTTGACTGGGGCCTGCCGAGTCAGTATAGTTGACTGGGTCAACTGGGCCCAGGGAGGCCAAGGGTCAGTGGCTGAGCGGTGGGACCCACGGCGCCACATCGGCACTGAGTCAGCGCGGCCACCGGAGTGCGCCGGCGAGCCCGGACGCGGTGGCGAGCTCCGACGAACTCGGAAACAGGCCACGGTGGACCAAATCAGGCGTGGCCTGGCTCTATGGAATGGCTTCTTTGCGCCACGTCTGATGGAGAAGAGAACGATGGTGGGGGTGGCCGGAATGGTCACCGGCAACGACGTCGGGCGTAGACGGTTGCGGGCTTGCGACGGGACGGAGCTGCAGTGCGCGCCTGAGTAAACGAGGAGACTAGGCGAGGCCTAAGCGGTGCGGCGAAGCAGATGGGCAGCAGCACGGGGCCGTTGGTCGCCAGAACGAGGCCGGCGATGAGCTGCGTGGACGTCGGGGCTCGAGCGAGTTTGAAGGGGGGCTGCGGGGCACGGTTTGCCGCGGGGCTAGGTGCGTCCGAACGCACGCGACAGCGCGCGTCGAGTGACGGTGGTCGCAGGCACAGGGGAGGCCGGGGTTGAGCTGTGCGTCGACGGGCAGCGGTGGCCGGAATCGGAGCTCGATGGGGACAGAGCTAGGAGCAGCGAGGGGATTCACTGGAGAGAGCATCGGTGTAGCGATGGTGCAGGGAGAACGATTACGCGGTCGGACGCGAGCCGCGCATGCGGTGGCCGCGATGGCGAGCTCGACGGTGAAGCCGTAGCTCGGCAATGGTGGTGCGTCGTGCGTGACTAGTTACGGCGTGGAAACGAAGCAAGGACGGGGGAAAGAAGGGGGTGGAGCTCACCGAGCGGCCAAGAAAAGCCCTCGACAGCTTTGTAGCAGCAGTAGTTGCCGGAGACGACCGAGTTCGCAGGCGACAGAGGCGAAAGGGGGCCTCTCAGTCCGCTCCCTGGAGTGGCTCCCGTCTCGCTCCGGTGGTTGCAGGCGGCGTAGAGGACGGAGGCGGAGCAAGCTGGCACGGTGGTGAGGTGAGGAGGTTGCCGTGGCCGCGGCTAGGACGGGGCCATGGCGACGGGCGCGCTCGGGATCGAGTGAGAGGAGAGGGGTGAGGTGGATCTGGGGAAGAGGGAGAGGCTGAGAGGGAGAGCGGGGGTGAGTGGGAGAGGGAACCGAGGAGGCGGGGGCGTGGCGGCCTTATCCCCTCGGCGGGGACGGCGAGGTGGTGCGACAGGGACGCGCCCCTGTTCATGGCGCGGTCGGAGGAACAGGGCGCGGGGAAGGAGGCGTCAAGGGGGAACAGGGGGAGTGGGCCGACCCAGATGAGCCGGTTGGCCTGGCTGGCTATTGGCTTGCTAGGCCATTCGGCCCAGGGAGAGGGGGGTCTTTTCCCTTTCTATTGCTTTCTGTTTGTCTTTTTCTTTTCTATTTATTTTTACTTTACTGTTTTATTTTAGTTTCACATTTATATTAGTTTTATAAATTTATGAAAGTTGTCCCTAATTTAGTATATGTAATAAGCCACATTCCGAACATTTTAGTTTTGATGTTTGAAAACTTTCGATGTTTGACAAAAATTCAAATTTGAATTTGAATCATTTTGAACTAATGCGAGATTAGCGACAGTAACAGAGGTGACGTGGCATCATTAGCATAGGTTCACTGTAGCATAATTATCCGGGCTTTACAATTCTCCTCCACTACAAGAAATCTCGTCCCGAGATTTAGGAGGTAGAAGGAAACAGTGCGGGGTATTCATCACGCAGGCGATCCTCGTGTTCCCAAGTGGCTTCGTCTTCAAAGTGATGTGACCACTGGACCTTGAGGAACTTGATCGCCTTCTGACGTGTGCGGCGTTCAGCTTGGTCGAGAATGCGGACCGGATGCTCTTTATAGGAGAGGTCCTGTTGCAACTCAAGCACTTGATGATCCACTGCTGGGATTGGGTCCTTGAAGCAGCGGCGGAGTTGTGACACGTGGAACACATCGTGAACCTGAGAAAGGTTTGACGGAAGCTCCAGTTGATATGCCACATTTCCACGCCTTTCCAGAATAGTGAATGGACCATTATAGCGAGGAGCTAGCTTGCCCTTGATCCCGAAGCGGTGAGCACCCTTCATTGGTGTAACTCGAAGATAAGCCTTTTCGCCAGGTTGATAGACCATGTCTTTATGATGATGGTCATACTGACTCTTCTGACGTGACTGAGCAGTCTTGAGATTCTTGCAAATAATGCGGACTTATTCTTCGGCATGTTGGATAATATCCGGACCGAAGAGTGGACATTCCCAGTTTCTGACCAGTTCAGAGGGGTTCGACACTTTCGTCCATATAGCACTTCGAAGGGGGCCATCTTCAGACTAGCTTGATAGCTATTATTATAAGAGAACTCGGCATACGGGAGAGATTCCTCCCATTTCTTGCCGAAGGAAATAACACAAGCTCGAAGCATGTCTTCGAGGATTTGGTTGACGCGTTCAACTTGCCCTTGCGACTGAGGATGAAACGCGGTACTGAAAGACAGATGAGTTCCCATAGCTTCTTGGAAACTTGCCTAGAATCTTGAAGTGAACAAGCTGCCACGGTCCAAACTGATAACCAATGGAATACCGTGAAGTGAAACAATTCTATACATATAGAGAGTTGCAAGCTGACTAGCAGTGATCGTTTCTTTGATAGCCAAAAAATGTGCAACTTTAGAAAGTCGGTCAACGACGACAAGAATAGCATCATTACCTTTCTGCGATTTGGGAAATCCAGTGACGAAATCCAGTGAAGAATAGCATCACACTCAGCAACATAACGAGCAATGTCTTGCTTCATATTAGACCACCAGAATCTCTGACGAATGTCTTGGTACATTTTTGTACTACCGGGATGAATAGACAAAGGCGTATCATGAGCTTCTTTTCATAACCTCGTGTGTCATATCCTAGCTTTCCTATGAACATGGCACCACTAGGTGGCCCTTGAAGTACAAGGTGCCATCATCAGCAATAGTGAAGAATAAGGGCTTTCCTTCAACGATGTAGCGCTTAATCTTGTGGGCTTGAGAGTCATACTTCTGAATTCTCTTGATGGAGTCCAAGAGATCTGGTTCGACAGCCAGGGTATTGAGGGAACCCTGGGAAACAGCACGGAGGTTCATCTTACAAAACTCCTTAGGAGTGGGTGCGAGTGCACCCGGAGGAACAATATGGAGGTTAAGCTTTCTGAAATCTTCAACAAGCGAGGGCTAAACCTTGCGAACCTCGAGATGGTTGCAGTAAGACTTGCGGCTCAAGGCATCAGCCATTACATTAGCCTTGCCTGGTGTATAGTAAATACCCAAGTCAAAGTCTGCAATAGTCTCCATCCATCTCTGCTGACAGAGGTTCAGGTCTGACTGAGTAAACAGATACTTCAGACTTTGGTGGTCGGTGAAGATCTCGCAACGATTACCAAGAAGGTAATGTCGCCACTGCTTCAGTGCATGAATGACAGCAGCAAGCTCGAGGTCGTGAACTGGGTAGTTCTCTTCGTGAAGGCGCAATTGACGAGAGGCATAAGCAATCGCTTTGCGCTCTTGCATTAGGACATAGCCTAATCCTTGACGGGAAGCGTCACAGTAAATGACGAAGTCCTTCTTAGTATCAGGTGGAGCAAGCACTGGGGCAGAAGTCAACTTGTCTTTGAGTGCCTGGAAACTTTCCTAACACTTGTTTGTCCATTGGAACTTGACGCCCTTATGCAAAAGGTTAGTCAGTGGCCTGGTGATCTTGGAGAAGTTCTCGATGAATCGACGGCAATAGCTGGCGAGACCGAGAAAACTTCTGACTTGCTTGACATTCTTCGGAGGAGTCCAATCGAGAATAGCCTGGACTCGTTCAGGTTTGATGGCAATACCATCCTTGGAGATGACATGCCCAACATAGGTTACTTCGGGAAGCCAGAATTCACATTTTGAGAACTTGGCATATAGTTGATGCTCTTGTAGCTTTTCCAGCACAAGTCGAAGATGTTCAACATGTTCTTCTTTGTTCTTGGAAAATACCAGGATATCATCCAGATAAACCATGATGAACTTGTCGAGGTAATCCATGAATATATAGTTCATCAGACGAGAGAAGGTGGCTGGAGCATTGCTTAAGCCGAAAGACATGACGGTGTACTCGTATGAACCATATCGAGTCACGAAGGCGGTTTTTGGGATATCCTCTTCACGAACACGGACCTGGTGGTAACCCAACCTCAAGTCGAGTTTAGAGAACACTGATGAACCAGCCAGTTGATCATACAGATCATTGATCCGAGGAAGAGGATATTTATTCTGAATGGTAGCTTGGTTTATAGGACGGTAGTCTTGGACTAATCGGTTTGTCCCATCCTTCTTCTTGACAAAGAGAGAAGGTGCTCCCCAAGGAGACCAACTTGGGCGATGAAACCTTTGCGAAGAGATTTGTCGATTTCCTCCTTAAGCTCAAAGAGTTCATGCGGCCGCATCTTGTAGGGTCGTTTGGCTATAGGAGTGGTGCCTGGTTTCAAGTCGATAATGAATTCGACAGCTCTAGCAGGGGGAATCCCTCGAAGTTCTTCAGGAAAGACATCGAGGAATTCGCGCACGATGGGAATGTTTTCAATGCCCTCGAGTGGTGCAGCGTTCAATGCGTTCAACGCATAAAGCCTTGCCTCGGCATTCTGGACCAGGCGAGCATTGTAGCTTATTATTTCATCAGAAGGGTGTAGTTGATGGACGGTCTTAGTGGCGCAAACTATAGAAGCAGTATGCGCTTTCAACCAATCCATTCCCAGAATGAGATCAATGCTACAGGACTTCAGCACGATGGGAGAGACAAGGAATTCATGTCCTTCGATTTCAACGGGGACATCGTTGCAAATCATGGAAGTCCGACATTGGCTCGTAGGGGTGTGTACTAATAGCGAAGCGTTCATGTCCTCACATTTAATGTCGTCCAAGCATGCAAAATATTCTGACATGAATGAATGCGATGCACCTGTATCAAATAAAACAGATGCTGGTACTGAATTTACAAGGAGTGTACCCATGACAGTAGCAGGCTGGTCTAGAACTTCATTGAGATCAACGTGGTTGGTATGAACACGACCATAAGACTTGGCATTGTTGTTGCGGGGCTAGTTGCTTCCACGGCCAGCTGCGGGAAGGGCCAGTTGATTCTGGTTCTGGTTGCATTCCCTAGCACTGTGTCCCGGTTGACCGCACCTGAAGCACAGACCATTATTGGGAGTGGGAACAGGAGCTCGGGGTGGTGGTGCTGGAAGCCTTGGCTGCCTAGCTGGTGGAGGAGGCAGACGAGGTGTAGCATAGGACTGCCTTGGAGCAGGTGCAGTTGGTTGGTAAATGCTGCTGGGAATCCATATCTTACGCTTCTGCGAGGGCGGGCCCGAAGATGAGCCCGTGTCACGGTTGCGCCTGTGAGAGTTCTGGTGTTCCTGCAGACCAGTCTCGACATTGATGGCCTTGTTCACCAAGGTGGCGAAATCGGCAAAGTCATGCACTAGTTGTGTGATGTCAGCTTGTAGTCCATCACGGAACTTCTCCTGTTTGCGAGCATCAGTTGCAATGTCCTCTTCAGCACAGCGGGACAAGTCCAGAAACTCCCGCTGATAAGCTTCCACAGTTTTGTTGCCCTGGGTGAGGTTGCGGAACTCACGCTTCTTCCTGTCCATGACTCCCTGAGGAATGAAGCGGGTACAGAAAGCAACTTGGAAGCCTGGCCAGGTGATGATTGTTCCAACCAGCAGAGTACGCCTGTGGTTGTCCCACCATTGAGCAGCGGGTCCCTTCAAAAATAAGGAAGCAAAGGTGACATAGCGGGCAGGGGCTACATCAGCAGACTCCATCTCATAGGTGATTTCACGGAGCCAGTCATCGGCATCCAGAGGCTGAGTTGAGCTGCGGTAGATGGTTGGGTTGAGGTGCATAAAATCCTGCAGAGTCACTTGGGCTGGCCGCTGGTTCATATTGGGGCAAGGGAACTGATAACCCACAAGTATAGGGGATCAATTGTAGGCTCTTTCGATAAGTAAGAGTGTCGAACACAACTAGGAGCTAAAGGTAGAACAAGTATTCCCTCAAGTTCTATCGACCACCGATACAACTCTACGCACGCTTGACGTTCGCTTTACCTAGAACAAGTATGAAACTAGAAGTACTTTGTAGGTGTTGTTGGATAGGTTTGCAAGAATATAAAGAGCACGTAAATAAAGACTAGGGGCTGTTTATTTAAAGACACAATAAAGTAAATATAGCGATTGTGGAAAAGTGGTGGTAGGAGTTGCGAAATTGTCCCTAAGCAATTGACTACTTTACTAGACCGATAGCAAGTTTTATGTGGGAGAGGCCACTGCTAGCATGTCATCCCTGACTTGGAATTCTATGCACTTATGATTGGAACTATTAGCAAGTGTCCGCAACTACTAACGTTCATTAAGGTAAAACCCAACCATACCATTAAGATATATTGGTCCCCCTTCAATCCCGTATGCATCAATTTCTATGCTAGGCTGAAGCTTCTGTCACCCTTGCCCTCCAATACATAGTCCTATCAACATACAACTAACCCTATGGTGTGATCCACACGCGCGCTCATATGATGGGCACCAAAGGACAGCAACATAACCACAAGCAAATTAAATCAATCATAGCAATTCATCAACCACCGATAGGACAACGAAAATCTACTCAGACATCATAGGATGGCAACACATCATTGGATAATAATATGAAGCATAAAGCACCATGTTCAAGTAGAGGGTACAGTGGGTTGTGGGAGAGTGAACTGCTGTAGATATAGGGGGGAAGGTGATGGAGATGTTGGTGAAGATGGCGTAGGTGTTGGTGAAGATCGCGGTGATGATGATGGCCCCCGGCGGCGTTCCGGCGCCACTGGAAGCGAGGGGGAGAGAGCCCCCCTCCTTCTTCTTCTTCCTTGACCTTCTCCCTAGATGGGAGAAGGGTTTCCCCTCTGGTCCATGGTCTCCATGGCGTGGGAGGGGCGAGAGCCCCTCCGAGATCGGATCTGTCTCTCTTACTCTTTTTGTTTCTGCTCTCTCTTCCGCTGCCCTTTCACTGTTTCGTATATATATGGAGATCTGTAACTCCGATTGGGCTGAAACCTTCGCCGTGATTTTTTTACCAAAAATTAGCTTTCTTCCGGCTGAAGAAGGGCATCAACCGCCTTACAGGTGGACCACGAGAGTCAGGGGCGCGCCCCCTGCCTTGTGCCCACCTCGGACACCGTTTCGCGTTGATCTTTCTCCCAGATTTTCCAAATATTCCAAAAATAAGCTCCGTCCGTTTTTATCCCGTTTGGATTCCGTTTGATATGGATATTCTGTGAAACATAAAACATGCAACAGACAGGAACTGGCACTGGGCACTGGATTAATATGTTAGTCCCAAAAATAGTATAAAAAGTTGCCAAAAAGTATATGAAAGTTGCATAATATCGGCATGGAACAATCAAAAATTATAGATACGACGGAGATGTATTAGCATCCCCAATCTTAATTCCTGCTCGTCCTCGAGTAGGTAAATGATAAAAAAGATAATTTTTGATGTGGAATGCTACCTAGCATAATCTTGATCATGTATCTAATCATGGCATGAATATTAAGACACGAGTGATTCAAAGCAATAGTCTATCATTTGACATAAAAACAATAATACTTCAAGCATACCAACCAAGCAATTATGTCTTATCGAAATAACATAGCCAAAGAAAGCTCATCCCTACAAAATCATATAGTCTGGCTATGCTCCATCTTCACCACACAAAGCATTCAAATCATGCACAACCCCGATGACAAGCTGAGCAATTGGTTCATACTTTTTAACGTGCTTCAGCTTTTTCAACCCTCACGCAATACATGAGCGCAAGCCATGGATATAGCACTATAGGTGGAATAGAATATGATGATGGGGGTTATGTGGAGAAGACAAAACAGGAGAAAGTCTCACATCGACGCGGCTAATCAACGGGCTAAGGAGATGCCCATCAATTGATGTCAATGTGAGGAGTAGGGATTGCCATGCAACGGATGCACTAGAGCTATAAGTATATGAAAGCTCAAACTGAAACTAAGTGGGTGTGCATCCAACTTGCTTGCTCATGAAGACCTAGGGCATTTGAGGAAGCCCATCGTTGGAATATACAAGCCAAGTTCTATAATGAAAATTCCCATTAGTATATGAAAGTGATAACTCAAGAGACTCTCTATATGAAGATCATGGTGCTACTCTGAAGCACAAGTGTGGTAAAAGGATAGTAACATTGCCCCTTCTCTCTTTTTCTATCATTTTTTTGTTTTTTTCTCTCTTTTTTGGGCCATCTCTTTTTTTGGCGTTTCTCCTTTTTTATTTTTTTATTTATTTTTTTTCGTCCGGAGTCTCATCCCGACTTGTGGGGGAATCATAGTCTCCATCATCCTTTCCTCACTGTGGCAATGCTCTAATAATGATGATCATCACACTTTTATTTACTTACAACTCGATACTAGAACAAAGATATGACTCTATATGAATGCCTCCGGCGGTGTACCGGGATGTGCAATGATCTAGCGTAGCAATGACATCAAAAAACGGACAAGCCATGAAAATATCATGCTAGCTATCTTACGATCATGCAAAGCAATATGACAATGATGCTCAAGTCATGTATATGGTGATGATGGAAGTTACATGGCAATATATCTCGGAATGGCTATGGAAATGCCATGATAGGTAGGTATGGTGGCTGTTTTGAGGAAGATATAAGGAGGTTTATGTGTGATAGAGCGTATCGTATCACGGGGTCTGGATGCACCGGCGAAGTTTGCACCAACTCTCAAGGTGAGAAAGGGCAATGCACGGTACCGAAGAGGCTAGCAATGATGGAAGGGTGAGAGTGCGTATAATCCATGGACTCACATTAGTCATAAAGAACTCGTATACTTATTGCAAAAGTTTATTAGCCCTCAAAGCAAAGTACTACTACGCATGCCCCTAGGGGATAGATTGGTAGGAAAAGACCATCGCTCGTCCCCGACCGCCACTCATAAGGAAAGCAATGAAGGAACACCTCATGCTCCGACTTCGTTACATAACGGTTCACCATACGTGCATGCTACGGGACTTGCAAACCTCAACACAAGTATTCCTCAATTTCACAATTACTCAACTAGCACGACTCTAATATCACCACCTTTATATCGCAAAACTATTGCAAGGAATCAAACATATCATATTCAGTGATCTACAAGTTTTATGTACGATTTTATGACTAACCATGTGAATGACCAATTCCTGTCATCTCTCTAAATAGATATAAGTGAAGCAAGAGAGTTTAATACTTTTTTACAAAAGATATGCCCACGCTCTAACAAATATAAGTGAAGCAAAAGAGCATTCTCCAAATGGCGGTTTTCTATATGAAGAGAAACAGGAAATCCAAACTTCAAATGATATAAGTGAAGCACATGAAGCATTCTATAAAGCCATACTCAAAAGATATAAGTGAAGTGCAAAGAGCATTCTATAAATCAACCAAGGACTATCTCATACCAGCATGGTGCAGAAAATAAAAATGAAAACTAAAGCAAAAGACGCTCCAAGATTTGCACATATCGCATGAACGAAACGACTCCGAAAACATACCGATACTTGTTGAAGAAAGAGGGGACGCCTTCCGGGGCATCCCCAAGCTTAGATGCTTGAGTCTCCTTGAATATTTACTTGGGGTGCCTTGGGAATCCCCAAGCTTGAGCTCTTGCCTCTCTTTCTTCTTCTCACATCGAGACCTTCTCGATCATCGAACACTTCATCCACACAAAACTTCAACAGAAAACTCGGTAAGATCCGTTAGTATAATAAAGCAAATCACTACTCTAAGTACTGTTGTAAACCAATTAATATTTCGTTTTTTCATTGTGTCTACTGTAATATAGCTTTTCCATGACTTAATCCACTGATATAAATTGATAGTTTCATCAAAACAAGCAAACTATGCATCAAAAACAGAATCTGTCTAAAACAGAACAGTCTTTAATAATCTGAACATTCACCAAACTTATGATACTTGAAAAATTCTGCAAAAATTAGGAAAAATAAACAATTTGTACATAAAGACAGTGCAAAAAGAATCAGAATCATTTGACGTTCCAGTAAGAAATTAAAAATCGTGCTCTACAGACAAAGTTTCTGTCCTGCACCGCACAAACCAACAAGGAGTGTAACCATCCTAAAGGCAAACCTTGGCACATTATTTTTATAATACAATGGAATTGTACAAGGGGATGATTATTTTTGTTGAAAAGTTTCTGTAATCAAGATTCACAAAGTTTCCGTGAGCATGAACAAAGTTCAAGGCTAGCTCCCACTTCAACAATGCTCGTCTTTCTCACTTTCGCTTTTCTTTTTTTGAAAAAAGTTTTAGGTTCCCCTCTTTATTTTTTTGTTTTTAAATTATATGAAAGCACTCAAAAGAAATAAATGACTCTCTAAAACTTCCGGGTTGTCTCCCTGGCAGCGCTTTCTTTAAAGCCATTAAGCTAGACATATAGTGCTCAAGTAGTGAATCCACCCGGATCCCAAGGTATATCAAAGAAAATTTTAATTAGCAATGATTTGGCATTTAGTAGTGAGCACAAAGTAACATATATCAAGAAATGACGAAGTCTAACCCTCTTCCTATGCATCGGCATGTCATAAAAGAACAATTCATGCACACATAGTAAAGGCCAATGCATAGTATAAACAGTTTCTTGCAATTTTATCATGTT
Organism: Triticum aestivum; assembly: GCF_018294505.1. Classification (NCBI taxonomy): domain Eukaryota; kingdom Viridiplantae; phylum Streptophyta; class Magnoliopsida; order Poales; family Poaceae; genus Triticum; species Triticum aestivum. Next base: position 331,239,261 of record NC_057802.1, on the reverse strand, counting down.
GGAAACATAGAGAGGTGGAGATATAGTTCCTCTCTCATAATAATTGCAAGTAGGGGAAGCAAGAACATGCATATTATATCTATCAAAATCATCATGTGTGATAGTAGAACGCAACCCATCAATATAATCCTTAATAAGTGCAAACTTCTCCGATATAGTGTAGTTGGGAGAATTCAAAAAGATAATAGGACTATCATGCATGGGTGCAATAGAAACAATTTCATGTTTAACATAAGGAACTATAGCAAGTTCATCTCCATAAGCATAATTCATATTGGCATCTTGGCCATAAGCATAGCAAGCATCATCAAAAAGGGATATTTCAAGAGAATCAATGGGATCATAACAATCATCATAGCAATCATCCTTCGGTAAGCACGAAGGGAAATTAAACAATGTATGAGTTGAAGAGTTACTCTCATTAGAAGGTGGGCACGGGTAGCTAGTCCGCTCTTCCTCCTTTTGTTCTTTGCTCTCCTCATCATCTTTTTCATCCAATGAGCTCACAGTTTCATCAATTTCTTCTTCCATAGAATCCTGCAAAATATTAGTCTCTTCTTGGACAGCGGAGTAGTCCTCAATATATGGTTCAACATAGGCATTAGAAGCATAATTATCATAGCAATATTTAAGTATGGCAAAATTTTCAGATTTGTAAAGAGTAGCATCATACGTTTCAATCAAAGAAGCAATTTCATAAGCACCCTTAAAAGCAACAAATTCTTCAATTTGTTGAATATCATAGTAACTATAAACACCTTTAGCATATGAAGATAAGATTCCATTATCAATAAACTCACATTGGTAGGGAAGGTGTTTCTTAGGGTTTTCAGAACAACAAGTAAAATCATATATATAACATAAATTCCAAGCATAGCATTGCAAACGATGAATTTGACCCAGCAAAAGTTTCCCTTTTTCAGATATACGGTGTCGCACATAACAAGCATGCTCATCTAAAGATTTGCCCTCAACTAAGCTAGTTGGGGTTTCAACACGAGCACATAGGGATCGAAGATGATCCAAGTAATAAGCTTCAGGAGTGTGATAGATTTTGAGTGGTTCTTCAACCATTGGTTCAGTAGGTACAACTATTTTTTTTGGTATTTTGCGTTTCCTACCCATAACTAAAGATAGAAAACAACTAAGAACAACAAATAAAAATTACTTAGTGATAAAGCAAACAAGCACACACGAGAATATTCACCCCACGCTATTGCTCCCCGGCAACGGCGCCAAAAAAAGGTCTTGATAACCCACAAGTATAGGGGATCAATTGTAGCCTCTTTCGATAAGTAAGAGTGTCAAACCCAACGAGGAGCTAAAGGTAGAACAAATATTCCCTCAAGTTCTATCGACCACCGATACAACTCTACGCACGCTTGACGTTCGCTTTACCTAGAACAAGTATGAAACTAGAAGTACTTTGTAGGTGTTGTTGGATAGGTTTGCAAGAATATAAGAGCACGTAAATAAAGACTAGGGGCTGTTTAGTTAAAGACACAATAAAGTAAATATAGCGAGTGTGGAAAAGTGGTGGTAGGAGTTGCGAAATTGTCCCTAAGCAATTGACTACTTTACTAGACCAATAGCAACTTTTATGTGGGAGAGGCCACTGCTAGCATGTCATCCCTGACTTAGAATTCTATGCACTTATGATTGGAACTATTAGCAAGCGTCCGCAACTACTAACGTTCATTAAGGTAAAACCCAACCATAGCATTAAGATATATTGGCTCCCTTCAATCCCGTATGCATCAATTTCTATGCTAGGTTGAAGCTTCTGTCACCCTTGCCCTACAATACATAGTCCTATCAACATACAACTAACCCTATGGTGTGATCCACGCGCACGCTCATATGATGGGAACCAAAGGACAGCAACATAACCACAAGCAAATTAAATCAATCATAGCAATTCATCAACCACCGATAGGACAACGAAAATCTACTCAGACATCATAGGATGGCAACACATCATTGGATAATAATATGAAGCATAGAGCACCATGTTCAAGTAGAGGGTACAGCGGGTTGCGGGAGAGTGGACCGCTGTAGATGGAGGGGGGAAGGTGATGGAGATGTTGGTGAAGATGGCGTAGGTGTTGGTGAAGATCGCAGTGATGATGATGGCCCCCGGCGGCGTTCCGGCGCCACCGGAAGCGAGGGGGAGAGAGCCCCCCTCCTTCTTCTTCTTCCTTGACCTTCTCCCTAGATGGGAGAAGGGTTTCCCCTTTGGTCCATGGTCTCCATGGCGTGGGAGGGGCGAGAGCCCCTCCGAGATTGGATCTGTCTCTCTGTCTCTCTCTGTTTCTGCTCTCTCTTCCGCTGCCCTTTCACCATTTCGTATATATATGGAGATCCGTAACTCCGATTGGGCTGAAACCTTCGCCGTGATTTTTTTACCAAAAAATAGCTTTCTTGCGGCTGAAGAAGGGCATCAACCGCCTTACGGGTGGACCACGAGGGTCAGGGGCGCGCCCCCCTGCCTCGTGCCCACCTCGGACACCGTTTCACGTTGATCTTTCTCCCAGACTTTCCAAATATTCCAAAAATAAGCTCCGTCCGTTTTTATCCCGTTTGGATTCCGTTTGATATGGATATTCTGCGAAACATAAAACATGCAACAGACAGGAACTGGCACTGGGCACTGGATCAATATGTTAGTCCCAAAAATAGTATAAAAAGTTGCCAAAAAGTATATGAAAGTTGCATAATATTGGCATGGAACAATCAAAAATTATAGATACGGCGGAGACGTATCAGGAACGGAGCCATCATATTCTCCATGAACTGGCGATTCATCTCGAGCTATTGGATCATACCAGCCATGTACTCAGGCGATGGTGGGGCATCGCCACCACGACCACGACCACCTGGTCTAACCATCCTGCTAATATATAACAGGGGTAGTTCAGCATTGGGAAATTTGCAAAGACAAGAATCATTCATGATGAAACATGCATAATTAAAGGAGCACGATAGATACTACATAGTAGTCGACATATCTTACAAAAGGGATCATGCATAGAGTTCGGTAGACAGAGTTAAGTACATAGACTAAAGACATCATAGGCGGCACGCAGGCTGGCGACGAAGGCACCTAATACTAATAAGCAAGCCTACATCAGCCCCAGGAGGAACTGTGGAGGTAGGTGTAGCCTGACAGCTGGTAGTGACGCGATGGGAAGTCCTCCACGTCAGTAGCCTGGGGTCCGCGGATACTCTGGTGCAGAACCCGATGCTCTGGTGGCAGAAGAGGACCAAGTGCGAGAGAGTAGCCTCCCACATTTGGCCAGCCGACACCCTGGGGCATCACGGTCCTGGCTGGGTAGATCGCAGATCGCGACAACTCACCAGATCGGACTAATGGGTGCAACAGCGTCAGAGCACGGTAAAGGTGCTGACGGGTGGTGTACAACTCGTGGCGAAGAGCTCGGTTAGCTCGATCCAGCCCATCAGCATGCAGAACCAAGTTCTGATGGTAGAAGGGCTCTCGGGTGACAGTGGAGTAGGCAACAGTGTAGTATCCCTCCGCACCAACATCGGATGCGATAGCAATGTGCCTCAAAGGGGAAGTGTCCAACGCCCGATACTCTCCATGAAGACGTGTGAGAGCAGCATAAGCAGCATCGTGGACTGCCATATCGATGGTCACTCCAACACCATGAGCAGTGTGCAGCACAGTAGTGGAGTCATACTCCCGAGAGTAGAGGTGGACGATGGCACGGTACTGCTCCTGGTTAAAGTCCTGGTACTCCTCGTAGACGGTGTACTCAGGGTGCCAGCGATAACCCAGATAGGTGATCATCTCAGCTAGTACAGCAGGGGATCCCGAGGCACCAATGGCCATCGTGTGGCGCACGACCTGCCTCGTGGGCTCCATCTGAAAGCAAAGATGTTTCAAAGGAGTCAAATGATAGTGTGGGTATTGTTCAAAATACTACTCTACGAAACAACTATGGCTTATCCAACTTTGGGGTGAATGTGGTCACAGGATCCTAATGTTAGAGTTAGTAAATTCGTTTAACCCGGGTAGAAGAGAGTTCAGAGTCCCGGAGTAAAGATCGAGGAGTAAAATATCCTAATACCACCCAATGGCAACATGGGCCCATAGGCCACACAGCAATGTTAGTAAAAAGTTTTGCAATGTCTAGACTCAACTTCGGTCAAGGAGTGTGAAGGGGGATTCCTACAGGCAATCGGCTCTGATACCAACTTGTGACACCCCCGATTCAATCATACACTAATCATGCATGCAAACATGTACGATCAAGATCAGGGACTCACGGGAAGATATCACAACACAACTCTAGAAATAAAATAAGTCATACAAGCATCATATTACAAGCCAGGGGCCTCGAGGGCTCGAACACAAGAGCTCGATAATAGACGAGTCAGCGGAAGCAACAATATCTGAGTACAGACATAAGTTAAACAAGTTTGCCTTAAGAAGGCTAGCACAAACTGGGATACAGATCGAAAGAGGCGCATGCCTCCTCCCGGGATCCTCCTAAACTACTCCTGGTCGTCGTCAGCAGACTGCACGTAGTAGTAGGCACCTCCGGTGTAGTAGGAGTCATCGTCGACGGTGGCGTCTGGCTCCTGCGCTCTAGCATCTGGTTGTGACAACCAGGAAGAAAGGAAAAGGGGAAAAGGGGGAGCGAAGCAACCGTGAGTACTCATCCAAAGTACTCACAAGCAAGGATCTACACTACATATGCATGGGTATCTGTGTAAAGGGGCAATATCGGTGGACTAAACTGCAGAATGCCAGAATAAGAGGGGGATAGTCGCTTTTGGCAGCCTCCATCTTGCAGCATGTAGAAGAGAGTAGATGGTAAGTTCACCAAGTATCATCGCATAGCATAATCCTACCCGGCGATCCTCTCCTCGTTGCCCTGTGTGAGAGCAATCACCGGGTTATATATGGCACTTGGAAGGGTGTGTTTTATTAAGTGTCCGGTTCTAGTTGTCATAAGGTCAAGGTACAACTCCGGGTCGTCCTGTTACCGAGGATCACGGCTATTCGAATAGATAAACTTCCCTGTAGGGGTGCACCACATTTCCCAACACGCTCGATCCCCTTTGGCCGGACACACTTTCCTGGGTCATGCCCGGTGATACGTCTCCAATGTATCTATAATTTTTTATTGTTCCATGCTATATTATATTATGTTTTGAATGTTTAATGGGCTTTATTATACACTTTTATATTATTTTTGGGACTAACCTATTAACCGGAGGCCCAGCCTGAATTGCTGTTTTTTTGCCTATTTCAGTGTTTCGAAGGAAAAGGATATCAAACGGAGTCCAAACGGAATGAACCCTTCGCGAACGTGATTTTCGGAACAAACATGATCGAGAGGACTTGGAGTCCATGTAAAGCAATCCACGAGGAGAGCACGAGGTAGGGGGCGCGCCTACCCCCCCAGGCGCGCCCTCCACCCTCGTGGGGCCCACGTTGCTCCACCGACGTACTTCTTCCCCTTGTATATACCCATATACCCTGGAAACATCATATACGGAGCCAAAACCCTATTTCCACCGCCGCAACCTTCTGTACCCGTGAGATCCCATCTTGGGGCCTTTTCCGGTGCTCCGCCGGAGGGGGCATTGATGACGGAGGGCTTCTACATCAACACCATAGCCTCTCCGATGATGTGTGAGTAATTTACCTCAGACCTTCGGGTCCATAGTTATTAGCTAGATGGCTTCTTCTCTCTCTTTGGATCTCAATACAAAGTTCTTCGCGATCTTCTTGGATATCTATTCGATGTAATCTTCTTTTGCGGTGTGTTTGTCGAGATCCGATGAATTGTGGGTTTATGATAAAGATTATCTATGAACAATATTTGAATCTCCTCTGAATTCTTTTATGTATGATTGGTTATCTTTGCAAGTCTCTTCGAATTATCAGTTTGGTTTGGCCTACTAGATTGATCTTTCTTGCAATGGGAGAAGTGCTTAGCTTTGGGTTCAATCTTGCGGTGCTCGATGCCAGTGACAGTAGGGGAAACGACACGTATTGTATTGTTGCCATCGAGGATAAAAAGATGGGGTTTATATCATATTGCATGAGTTTATCCCTCTACATCATGTCAGCTTACTTAAAGCATTATTGTGTTCTTATGAACTTAATACTCTAGATGCATGCTGGATAGCGGTCGATGTGTGGAGTAATAGTAGTAGATGCAGAATCATTTCGGTCTACTTGTCGCGGACGTGATGCCTATATACATGATCATACCTAGATATTCTAATAACTATGCTCAATTCTATCAATTGCTCGACAGTAATTCGTTTACCCACCGTAATACTTATGCTATCTTGAGAGAAGCCACTAGTGAAACCTATGGCCCCCGGGTCTATTTTCCATCATATTAATCTTCCAACACTTAGCTATTTTTATTGTCGTTTATTTTATTTTGCATCTTTATCATAAAAATACCAAAAATATTATCTTATCATATCTATCAGATCTCACTCTCGTAAGTGACCGTGAAGGGATTGACAACCCCTTTATCGCGTTGGTTGCGAGGTTCTTATTTGTTTGTGTAGGTGCGTGGGACTTGAGCGTGATCTCCTACTGGATTGATACCTTGGTTCTCAAAAACTAAGGGAAATACTTACGCTACTTTACTACATCACCCTTTCCTCTTTAAGGGGAAACCGACGCAGTGCTCAAGAGGTAGCAAGAAGGATTTCTGGCGCCGTTACCGGGGAGTCTACGCACAAGTTAAGACATACCAAGTACCCATCACAAACTCTTATCCCTTGCATTACATTATTTGCCATTTGCCTCTCGTTTTCCTCTCCCCCACTTCACCTTTGTTGTTTTATTTGCCCCTCTTCCGTTCGTCCTTCTGTTTGCTCGTGTTACCATGTGCCTTCTTTTTGCTTGCATCTTCGCTTGCTAAAAGTTTATGTATCCTCGTCCACTTGCTAATATCTTTAAGAGATCCAATTATGATGAACCTATTGCTATTGAGTTTTGTCCACTAGATTATCTTTAGAAAATTGTGATGAAGAAATTTATGAAGAGATTCACGATAGCTCCTTGAATAAAAAGCATGATTGCAATGATTTTACTATAAATTCTCTTGATTTCAATCGTGCCAATAATATGCAAAATCCTAAGCTTGGGGATGCTAGTTTTTCTATGTCTACTACTTGTTGCAATGTCATGATTGGGGTGATTCTTCTTATGATCTTGAAAATTTATTTAAGCCCCATGATGAATATGAGATTGATAATAATGTTTGCATTAATATTGAAAGTGGGTTTGGAAGAGTGTTGAATTTAGATCCCACATATTTGGAGAATGTTCAATCTTATGATTTTTTTGATAAAAGTGGGTTTGGAGAGGTCATGACTTTAGTTCATGTTAATCCCACTATTTTGGAAGAGTGTGATAGCTATTTTGGATCGTGTTCAAAATATTTTATGTGATAGCTATTTTGTTGAATTTTCTTATGATCCCACATGTAATTATTATGAGAGAGGAAAATATGGTTGTAGAAATTTTCATGTTACTAAATTACCTCTCGTTATGTTGAGATTGCTATTGTTTCTTTCCGCTTCCTTGCATATGCTAGTTTTCGCTTGCCTTGATAATTTGTTTGCCTATAAGATGCCTATGCATAGGAAGTACGTTAGACTTAGATGTGTTTGTCACGTGTTTTATGATGCTCTCTTTGTGCTTCAATTCTTGTCTTTCATGTGAGCATCATTAAAATCTCAATGCCTAGCTAAGGGCGTTAAACGATAGCGCTTGTTGGGAGGCAACCCAATTTTATTTTTAGTTTTTTTTTTTGCTTTTTGCTTCTGTTTAGGAATAAATCTTTGATCTAACCTCTGGTTAGATTTGTTTTTGTGTTTTAATTAGTGTTTGTGCCAAGTTAAACCTATAGGAACTTCTTGGATGATAGTTATTTGATCTTGCTGAAAATTCCAGAAACTTTCTGTTCACGAAAGCATTTGTTAAAAATCACCAGAACGTGATAAAATATTGATTCCAATCACAGTACATCAATAAACAAATTTTCTAGGCCGTCCTATTTTGGTAGATTTTCCTGAGTTCCAGGAGTTTGCGTTAGTTACAGATTACTACAGACTGTTCTGTTTTTGACAGATTCTGTTTTTTGCGTGTTGTTTGCTTATTTTGATGAATATATGGCTAGTAAAAGAGTTTATAAACCATAGAGAAGTTGGAATACAGTAGGTTTAACACAAATATAAATAAAGAATGAGTTCATTACAGTACCTTGAAGTGGTGTTTTGCTTTCTTTCGCTAACGGAGCTCACGAGATTTTCTATTAAGTTTTGTGTTGTGAAGTTTTCAAGTTTTGGGTAAAAGATTTGATGGATTATGGAACAAGGAGTGGCAAGAGCCTAAGCTTGGGGATGCCCATGGAACCCCAAGATAATCTAAGGACACCAAAAATCCAAAGCTTCGGGATGCCCCGGAAGGCATCCCCTCTTTCGTCTTCGTCCATCGGTAACTTTACTTGGAGCTATATTTTTATTCACCACATGATATGTGTTTTGCTTGGAGCGTCTTGTATGATTTGAGTCTTTGCTTTTAGTTTACCACAATAATCCTTGCTGTACACACCTTTTGAGAGAGACACACATGATTCGGAATTTATTAGAATACTCTATGTGCTTCACTTATATCTTTGAGCTATATAGTTTTTGCTCTAGTGCTTCACTTATATCTTTTAGAGCACGGTGGTGGATTTTTTTTATAGAAACTATTGTTCTCTCATGCTTCACTTATATTATTTTGAGAGTCCTACAAAACAGCAAGTTATTTGCTTTAATTATGATAGGCATCCAAGATTAGTAAAAAAAAATCTTATGAGTGTGTTGAATACTATGAGAAGTTTGATGCTTGATAATTGTTTTGAGATATGAAGATGGTGATATTAGAGTCATGATAGTTGAGTAGTTGTGAATTTGAGGAATACTTGTGTTAAAGTTTGTGATTCCCGTAGCATGCACGTATGGTGAACCGTTATGTGATGAAGCCGGAGCATGATTTATTTATTCATTGTCTTCCTTATGAGTGGTGGTTGGGGACGAGCGATGGTCTTTTCCTACCAATCTATCCCCCTAGGAGCATGCGCGTAATACTTTGCTTTGATAACTTGTAGATTTTTGCAACAAGTATATGAGTTCTTTATGACTAATGTTGAGTCCATGGATTATACGCACTCTCTTCCTTCCACCATTGCTAGCCTCTCTAAATACCGCGCACTTTTCGCCGGTATCATACACCCACCATATACCTTCCTCAAAACAGCCACCATACCTACCTATCATGGCATTTCCATAGCCATTCCGAGATATATTGCCATGCAACTTACCACCGTTCCGTTTACTATGACACGCTCCATCATTGTCATATTGCTTTGCATGATCATGTAGTTGACACCGTATTTGTGGCAAAGCCACCGTTCATAATTCTTTCATACATGTCACTCTTGATTCATTGCATATCCCGGTACACCGTCGGAGGCATCCACATAGAGTCATATTTTGTTCTAAGTATTGAGTTGTAATTCTTGAGTTGTAAGTAAATAAAAGTGTGATGATCATCATTATTAGAGCATTGTCCCAAGTGAGGAAATGAGATGGAGACTATGATTCCCCCACAAGTCGGGATGAGACTCCAGACGAAAAAAAAGAAAAAAAGAAAAAAGAGAGAGAAAGAGGCCATAAAAAAAGAAAAGGCCCAAAGAAAAAAATGAATGAGAGAAAAAGAGAGAAGGGACAATGCTACTATCCTTTTTCCACACTTGTGCTTCAAAGTAGCACCATGATCTTCATAATAGATAGTCTCCTATGATATCACTTTCATATACTAGTGGGAATTTTTCATTATAGAACTTGGCTTGTATATTCCAATGATGGGCTTCCTCAAAATGCCCTAGGTCTTCGTGAGCAAGCGAGTTGGATGCACACCCACTTAGTTTCTTTTGTTGAGCTTTCATATACTTATAGCTCTAGTGCATCCGTTGCATGGCAATCCCTACTCACTCACATTGATATCTATTGATGGGCATCTCCATAGCCCGTTGATATGCCTAGTTGATGTGAGACTATCTTCTCCTTTTTGTCTTCTCCACAACCACCATTCTATTCCACATATAGTGCTATGTCCATGGCTCACGCTCATGTATTGCGTGAAGATTGAAAAAGTTTGATAACACCAAAAGTATGAAACAATTGCTTGGCTTGTCATCGAGGTTGTGCATGATTAAATACTTTGTGTGATGAAGATAGAGCATAGCCAGACTATATGATTTTGTAGGGATAACTTTCCTTGGCCATGTTATTTTAAGAAGACATAATTGCTTAGTTAGTATGCTTGAAGTACTATTATTTTTATGTCAATATTAAACTTTTATCTTGAATCTTTCGGATCTGAATATTCATACCACAAATAAGAGAATTACAGTCAAAATTATGCTAAGTAGCATTCCACATAAAAATTCTGTTTTTATCATTTACCTACTCGAGGACGAGCAGGAATTAAGCTTGGGGATGCTTGATACGTCTCCAACGTATCTACAATTTTTTATTGTTCCATGCTATATTATATTCTGTTTTGGATGTTTAATGGGCTTTATTATACACTTTTATATTATTTTTGGGACTAACCTATTAACCGGAGGCCCAACCCGAATTGCTGTTTTTTTTGCCTATTTCAGTGTTTCGAAGGAAAAAGATATCAAACGGAGTCCAAACGGAATGAAACCTTCGGGAACGTGATTTTCGGAACAAATGTGATCCAGTGGACTTGGATTCCACGTAAAGCAATCAACGAGGAGAGCACGAGGCAGGGGGCGCACCTACCCCCCTCCCAGGCGCGTCCTCCACCCTCGTGGGGCCCACGTTGCTCCACCGACGTACTTCTTCCTCCTATATATACCCATATACCCTGGAAACATCAGATACGGAGCCAAAACCCTATTTCCACCGCTGCACCCTTCTATACCCGTGAGATCCCATCTTGGGGCCTTTTCCGGCGCTCCGCTGGAGGGGGCATTGATCACGGAGGGTTTCTACATCAACACCATAGCCTCTCTGATGATGTGTGAGTAGTTTACCTCAGACCTTCGGGTCCATAGTTATTAGCTAGATGAATTCTTCTCTCTCTTTGGATCTCAATACAAAGTTCTCCTCGATCTTCTTGGAGATCTATTTGATGTAATCTTCTTTTGCGGTGTGTTTGTCGAGATCCGATGAATTGTGGCTTTATGATCAAGATTATCTATGAACAATATTTGAATCTCCTCTGAATTCTTTTATGTATGATTGGTTATCTTTGCAAGTCTCTTCGAATTATCAGTTTGGTTTGGCTTACTAGATTGATCTTTCTTGCAATGGGAGAAGTGCTTAGCTTTGGGTTCAATCTTGCGGTGCTCGATCCCAGTGACAGTAGGGGAAACGACACGTATTGTATTGTTGCCATCGAGGATAAAAAGATGGGGTTTATATCATATTGCATGAGTTTATCCCTCTACATCATGGCATCTTACTTAAAGCATTACTGTGTTCTTATGAACTTAATACTCTAGATGCATGCTGGATAGCGGTCGATGTGTGGAGTAATAGTAGTAGATGCAGAATCGTTTCGGTCTACTTGTCGTGGACGTGATGCCTATACACATGATCATACCTAGATATTCTCATAACTATGCTCAATTCTATCAATTGCTCGACAGTAATTCGTTTACCCACCGTAATACTTATGCTATCTTGAGAGAAGCCACTAGTGAAACCTATGGCCCCGGGGTCTATTTTCCATCATATTAATCTTCCAACACTTAGCTAATTTTATTGCCATTTATTTTATTTTGCATCTTTATCATAAAAATACCAAATATATTATCTTATCATATCTATCAGATCTCACTCTCGTAAGTGACTGTGAAGGGATTGACAAACCCTTTATCGCGTTGGTTGCGAGGTTCTTATTTGCTTGTGTAGGTGTGTGGGACTTGAGCGTGATCTCCTACTGGATTGAGGCCTTGGTTCTCAAAAACTGAGGGAAATACTTACGCTACTTTACTGCATCACCCTTTCCTTTTCAAGGAAAAACCAACGGAGTGCTCAAGAGGTAGCACCCGGCGGCCTCGGAAGATCAACACGTTGCAGCCCCACCTAGGCACAACAAAGAGGTCAGCACGCCGGTCTAAATCCTAAGCGCGCAGGGGTCTGGGCCCATCGCCCATTGCACACCTGCATGTTGCGTTGGCGGCCGGAAATAGACCTAGCCTCCCTAATACAAGAGTAGGCGTTCCAGTCCAATCCGGCGCGCGTCGCTTAGTCGTTGACGTCAAGAAGGCTTCGGCTGATACCACGACGTCGAGGGCCCATAACTGTTCCCGCGTAGTTGGTTAGTGCGTATAGGCCAGTGGCCAGACTCAGATCAAATACCAAGATCTCGTAAAGCGTGTTATTTTGAAGTAACCGCAGACGCCGACTAGGGCTAGGGCCACCTCTCTCCTAGGTGGTCACAACCTGCCCTATCACTCCGCCACAAAGATCCACCCAGAGGGCCGTTGGGACAAAGGTCCTTTGAGCCCCCAATCCGTGAATCACTCGCGGGTACTCTACGAGCCGACCCGACTTTAGTCACCACATGTATCATGTATAAAGTATATAGTATATACCCATGATCACCTCCCGAGTGATCACGGCCCGATAGTATAGCATAGCAGACGGACAAGAATGTAGGGCCGCTGATGGAAAACTAGCATCCTATACTAAGCATTTAGGATAGCAGGTAAGGGTAACAACAGTAGTAGCAAAGACAGGCTATGCAGCAGAATAGGATTAGCCGAAAGTAGTAACATGCTACACTACTCTATTGCAAGCAGTCGAGAGAAGGAATAGGCGATATCTGGTGATCAAGGGGGGGGCTTGCCTGGAAGCTTATCCGAGAAGGAGGGGTTGTCAACACCGTAGTCGTACTGGGTAGCAGCGGCGTTGATCTCGGTGTCTAGCGAGAGAAGAGGGGGAAGAAACAATAAATATAATGCAAACATATGCATGACGGTGCATGACATGACAATGAGCGGTGTTAGGTGTGCCCTAACGCGGTGGAAGGTGATACCGGCGAAGGGGGAAACATCCGGGAAAGTATCCCGGTGTTTCGCGTTTTCGGACAAATGAACCGGAGGGGAAAAGTTGCATGTTCGCTATGCTAGGGATGTGTGGCGGACGAACGGGCAGCATATTCGGATTCGTCTCGTCGTTCTGAGCAACTTTCATGTACAAAGTATTTTAACCCGAGCTACGGATTATTTTATATGATTTTCTAAATTTTAATCATTTTTTCAATTTATTTATCTATTTAATTCTAACATTATCCAGAACAGTGTCTGCTGATGTCATCATGAGGCAATGCTGAGGTCACCAGTCAACAGTGCGGTTGACTGGGTCAAATATGACCTGTGGGTACAGCGGGACCCACGTGTCATTGACTGGGGCCTGCCCAGTCAGCATAGTTGACTGGGCCTGCCCAGTCAGCATAGTTGACTGGGTCAACTGGGCCCAGGGGTCATGGGTCAGTGGCTGAGTGGTGGGACCCATGGCGCCACGTCGGCGCTGAGTCAGCGCGGCCACTCTGGTGTGGATCTCACTCTGGTTGACCTACGAGGTTCGGTAGTAACTTGATCTGAAGTTACATGATCATCATCATTAGCTTCCTCACTAATTGGTGTAGGAGTCACAGGAACAGATTTCTGTGATGAACTACTTTCCAATAAGGGAGCAGGTACAGTTACCTCATCAAGTTCTACTTTCCTCCCACTCACTTCTTTCGAGAGAAACTCCTTCTCTAGAAAGGATCCATTCTTAGCAACGAATGTCTTGCCTTCGGATCTGTGATAGAAGGTGTACGCAACAGTCTCCTTTGGGTATCCTATGAAGACACATTTTCCGATTTGGGTTTGAGCTTATCAGGATGAAACTTTTTCACATAAGCATCGCAACCCCAAACTTTAAGAAACGACAACTTTGGTTTCTTTGCCAAACCACAGTTCATAAGGCGTCGTCTCAACGGATTTAGATGGTGACCTATTTAATGTGAATGCAGCTGTCTCTAATGCATAACCCCATAATGATAGTGGTAAATCGGTAAGAGATATCATAGATTGCACTATATCCAATAAAGTACGGTTATGACGTTCGGACACACCATTATGCTGTGGTGTTCCAGGTGGCATGAATTTGTGAAACTATTCCACATTGTTTTAATTGAAGACCAAACTCGTAACTCAAATATTTGTCTCCGCGATCAGATCGTAGAAACTTTATTTTCTTGTCACGATGATTTTCCACTTCCCTCTGAAATTCTTTGAACTTTTCAAATGTTTCAGACTTATGTTTCATGAAGTAGATATACCCATATCTGCTCAAATTATTTGTGAAGGTTAGAAAATAACGATACCCGCCGCGAGCCTCAACACTCATCGGATCGCATACATCAGTATGTATTATTTCCAATAATCCAGTTGCTTGCTCCATGTTCCGGAGAACGGAGTTTTAGTCATCTTGCCCATAAGGCATGGTTTGCAAGCATCAAGTGATTCATAATCAAGTGATTCCAAAATCCCATCAGCATGGAGTTTCTTCATGCGCTTTACACCAATATGACCTAAATGGCAGTGCCACAAATAAGTTGCACTATCATTATTAACTTTGCATCTTTTGGCTTCAATATTATGAATATGTGTATCACTACGATCGAGATCCAACGAACCATTTTCATTGGGTGTGTAACTATATAAGGTTTTATTCATGTAAACAGAACAACAATTATTCTCTAACTTAAATGAATAACCGTATTGCAATAAACATGATCAAATCATATTCATGCTCAACGCAACCACCAAATAACACTTATTTAGGTTCAATACTAATCCCGAAAGTATAGGGAGTCTGCGATGATGATCATATCAATCTTGGAACCACTTCCAACACACATCATCACTTCACCCTTAACTAGTCTCTGTTTATTCTGCAACTCCCGTTTCGAGTTACCAATCTTAGCAACTGAACAAGTATCAAATACTGAGGGGTTGCTATAAACACTAGTAAAGTACACATCAATAACATGTATATCAAATATACCTTTGTTCACTTTGCCATCCTTCTTATCCGCCAAATACTTGGGGCAGTTCCGCTTCCAGTGACCAGTTCCTTTGCAGTAGAAGCACTCAGTCTCAGGCTTAGGTCCAGACTTGGGCTTCTTCACTTGAGCAGCAACTCGCTTGCCGTTCTTCTTGAAGTTCCCCTTCTTCCCTTTGCCCTTTTCTTGAAACTAGTGGTCTTGTCAACCATCAACACTTGATGTTTTTCTTGATTTCTACCTTCGTCGATTTCAGCATCACGAAGAGCTTGGGAATCGTTTCTGTTATCCCTTGCATATTATAGTTAATCACGAAGTTCTAGTAACTTGGTGATAGTGACTAGAGAACTCTGTCAATCACTATCTTATCTGGAAGATTAACTCCCACTTGATTCAAGTGATTGTAGTACTCAGACATTCTGAGCACATGCTCACTAGCTGAGCAATTCTCCTCCATCTTGTAGGCAAAGTACTGTCAGAGGTCTCATACCTCTCGACACGGGCATGACTATGAAATACCAATTTCAACTCTTAGAACATCTTATATGATGTGTGGCGTTCAAAACATTTTTGAAGTCCCGGTTCTAAGCCGTAAAGCATGGTGCACTAAACTATCAAGTAGTCATCATACCGAGCTTTTGTCAAACATTCATAACGTCTGCATCTACTCCTGCAATAGGTCTGTCACCTAGAGGTGCATCAAAGACATAAAACTTCTGTGCAACAATGAGGTTAATCCTCAGATCACGGACCAAGTCGCATCATTGCTACTAACATCTTCCAACTTAGTTTTCTCTAGGAACTTATCAAAATAAAACAGGGGAGCAAAACGCGAGCTATTGATCTACAACATAGATATGCTAATACTACCAGGACTAAGTTCATGATAAATTTAAGTTCAATTAATCATATTAGTTAAGAACTCCCACTTAGATAGACATCCCTCTAATCCTCTAAGTGATCACGTGATCCATATCAACTAAACCATGTCCGATCATCACGTGAGATGGAGTAGTTTCAACGGTGAACATCACTATGTTGATCATATCTACTATATGATTCACGCTCGACCTTTCGGTCTCCGTGTTCCGAGGCCATATCTGTTATATGCTAGGCTCGTCAAGCTTAACCTGAGTATTCCACGCGTGCAACTGTTTTGCACCCGTTGTATTTGAACGTAGAGCCTATCACACCCGATCATGATGTGGTGTCTCAGCACGAAGAACTTTCGCAACGGTGCATACTTAGGGAGAACACTTTTACTTTGATAATTTAGTGAGGGATCATCTTATAATGCTACCGTCAATCAAAGCAAGATAAGATGCATAAAAGATAAACATCACATGCAATCAATATAGGTGATATGATATGGCCATCATCATCTTGTGCTTGTGATCTCCATCTCCAAAGCACCGTCATGATCACCATCGTCACCGGCGCGACACCTTGATCTCCATCGTAGCATCGTTGTCGTCTCGCCAATCTTATGCTTCTACGACTATCGCTACCGCTTAGTGATAAAGTAAAGCATTACAGGGCGATTGCATTGCATACAATAAAGCGACAACCATATGGCTCCTGCCAGTTGCCGATAACTCGGTTACAAAACATGATCATCTCATACAATAAAATATAGCATCATGTCTTGACCATATCACATCACAACATGCCCTGCAAAAACAAGTGAGACGTCCTCTACTTTGTTGTTGCAAGTTTTACGTGGCTGCTACTGGGCTTAGCAAGAACCGTTCTTACCTACGCATCAAAACCACAACGATAGTTTGTCAAGTTGGTGCTGTTTTAACCTTCGCAAGCACCGGGTGTAGCCACACTCGGTTCAACTAAAGTTGGAGAAACTGACACCCGCCAGCACCTGTGTGCAAAGCACGTTGGTAGAACCAGTCTCGCGTAAGCGTACGCGTAATGTCGGTCCGGGCCGCTTCATCCAACAATACCGCCAAACCAAAGTATGACATGCTGGTAAGCAGTATGACTTATATCGCCCACAACTCACTTGTGTTCTACTCGTGCATATAACATCAACGCATAAAACCTGGCTCGGATACCACTGTTGGGGAACGTAGTAATTTCAAAAAAATTCCTACGCACACGCAAGATCATGGTGATGCATAGCAACGAGAGGGGAGAGTATTGTCCACGTACCCTCGTGGACCGAAAGCGGAAGCGTTAGCACAACGTGGTTGATGTAGTCATACGTCTTCACGATCCGACCGATCATGTACCGAACGCACGGCACCTCCGAGTTCAGCACACGTTCAGCCCGATGACGTCCCTTGAACTCTGATCCAGCCGAGTGTTGAGGGAGAGTTTCGTCAGCACGACGGCGTGGTGACGATGATGATGTTCTACCGACACAGGGCTTCGCCTAAGGACCGCTACAGTATTATCGAGGTGGACTATGGTGGAGAGGGGCACCGCACACGGCTAAAAGATCAAACGATCAATTGTTGTGTCTCTAGGGTGCCCCTGCCCCCGTATATAAAGGAGCAAGGGGGGAGGTGCGGCAGGCCAGGAGGGGGCGCGCCAGGAGGAGTCCTACTCCCACCGGGAGTAGGACTCCTTCCCTTTTCCTAGTTGGATTAGGAGTGGAGGGGGAAAGAGGAGGGAGAGAGGAAGGAAAGGGGGGCGCCGCCCGCCTCTCTTTGTCCTATTCGGACTAGGGGGAGGGGCACGCGGCCCTGCCCTGGCCGCCTCTCCTCTTCTCCACAAAGGCCCACTATGGCCCATTAAGCCCCCGGGGGGTTTCGGTAACCCCTCGGTACTCCGGTAAAATCCTGATTTCACCCGGAACACTTCCGATATCCAAGTATAGGCTTCCAATATATCAATGTTCATGTCTCGACCATTTCGAGACTCCTCGTCATGTCCGTGATCACATCCGGGACTCTGAATAACCTTCGGTACATCAAACATATAAACTCATAATATAACTGTCATCGAAACGTTAAGCGTGCGGACCCTACGGGTTCGAGAACTATGTAGACATGACTGAGACACGTCTCCGGTCAATAACCAATAGTGGAACCTGGATGCTCATATTGGCTCCCACATATTCTACGAAGAACTTTATCGGTCAGACCGCATAATAACATACGTTGTTCCCTTTGTCATCGGTATGTTACTTGCCCGAGATTCGATCGTCGGTATCTCAATACCTAGTTCAATCTCGTTACTGGCAAGTCTCTTTACTCGTTCCGTAATACATCATCCCGCAACTAACTCATTAGTTGCAATGCTTGCAAGGCTTAAGTGATGAGCATTACCGAGTGGGCCTAGAGATACCTCTCCGACAATCGGAGTGACAAATCCTAATCTCGAAATACGCCAACCCAACAAGTACCTTCGGAGACACCTGTAGAGAACCTTTATAATCACCCAGTTACGTTGTGACGTTTGGTAGAACACAAAGTGTTCCTACGGTAAACGGAAGTTGCATAATCTCATAGTCATAGGAACATGTATAAGTCATGAAGAAAGCAATAGTAGAATACTAAACGATCAAGTGCTAAGCTAACGGAATGGGTCAAGTCAATCACATCATTCTCCTAATGATGTGATCCCGTTAATCAAATGACAACTCATGTCTATGGCTAGGAAACATAACCATCTTTGATCAACGAGCTAGTCAAGTAGAGGCATACTAGTGACACTTTGTTTGTCTATGTACTCACACATGTATTATGTTTCCGGTTAATACAATTCTAGCATGAATAATAAACATTTATCATGAAATAAGGAAATAAATAATAACTTTATTATTGCCTCTAGGGCATATTTCCTTCACTTTGAACCCCCGTGCACACGGGGTACTGCGTAACTCTCTGAGTACCCCGTGCGCACGGGGTCTTTTGACCCCCGTGCGCATGGGGTACTGTTAAACTCTCTGAGTACCCCGTGCGCACGGGGTCTTTTGACCCCCGTGCGCACGGGGTTGTGTGAAACTCTCTGAGTACCCCATGCGCACATGGCTGACTTAGCCCGTGCGCACGGGGTCCAACGGGCAGATTCTCCCACCCGGCCAAGAACACTATATAAAGCCTCTTTTGCCACCTCCAACCTCTAACCCTAATGTCTTGTTGAGCTCCACCATTGCTACACCCTATTTTGCTCAATACTCTCAATCCCTCCACCCAAACTTGTTGAAACTTTGGGGATTGGGAAAGCAAGACCCGATCTACAACTTGACCAAACCAAATCGCGTTCCCCGCAACATTTCTTCCCCCATTGACTTGTTACTCTTGGAGCTTGGGCTCCTAGGCGGCTAGAGGTTCCTCCGGAAGCTTCCTTGCTTGTGGTGTGCTCCAGAGAAATTTGTAAAGGTGTGGTGGTCGCCTTCAAGAGCAACCCCGAGTGATTCGAGGCTCATCCGTTGGGGGTGACTCGAAGGAGATTACGGTGAGCCTTCGGTGGCGTTCCGCAAGCTTTGGCTCGGAGCACCACTCCAAACGGAGAGTAGCTCTTCCCCAAGGAAGAGTGAACTTCGGGATAAAATCCGCGTCCTCATCTCACTTGTGGTTAATCCTTTCCCGCACCTTACTTTGTTGTTGTATGCTTGTTGGCTTGCTACTTAGTTTATTTCCTAGCATATTTATCTTGGAGCTTGCTTGTCATATAGGTTGCACTCACCTAGTTGCATATCTAGTGAAATCTTTTATCCGCTAAGCCTTAAAAACGACAAGAAAGATTAAAATTTGTAGTCTCCTATTCACCCCCTCTAGTTGACCGTATCGATCCTTTCAATTGGTATCAGAGCCTCATGCTCTAATATAAGGTTTTACAACCTTAGAGGATATGGTCGATCTAGGGAATGAGGGAGGTGGTGCACCCGTTGTGGGGGATGGTCAAAACCTACCCCCCGCCGTGAACGAGGCACTTGGTGCCCCGGTCGTTGCTCCCGCCGCTCCTACTAACCCGGGTGCCCCCTTGACCGCGGCCGATATTCTTTCAATGTTTGCGGACCTCAAAGCCTCTATGTTGAAAGAGGTTCGGTCCTCGGTCAAGGAGGAAATTGGTGCTCACCTGAAGCCATCAACATCCGCATCAAACTCGTTTGATCCAAATGACGTTCATGATGCGGATGACTCGAGGGAACCTCTTGCTTCTCCGGCTCGTACTCAAGTTCCCAAGTACAATGCCGTGGAACCCTTTTACTCTCCTCAACCTTTGCAACATCCTCGCATTAATCCTGTTGGGCCTCCGCACCCTTTGAAAGCTAATGCGTTTGCTAAGTGGAAGCTAGATATGGAGTCTCATGCGCAGTGCTTCAACTCAATTGTGGTGGATTGTGGTCAATGGGTTCAACCCCAAGGACCCAATGAAACTCACTCCAAGGGAAGCGGTTGATGAACAACTCAATGCAACCGCACACAACATGCTATGCACCGATGTGACCGAAGACTATAGTGACTCCATTGCTCTTCTCAAAACCGCAAAGGAAATTTGGGATTGCCTTGAGGAGGCTCTCGAAGGAGATGAAGCAATTCGAAGATCTCATTTGGCTTTTCTCAAGCAAGAAGTCAATCTCTTTGTGAGGAATGAGGGTGAGTCCGCAGAAGAGGTTTACCGAAGGTTGAAGTCCCTTGTGCTCAACTTGAGAACCTTTGGGTGCACTTGGGCAAATGATGATTTCATCAAGGACAAGTTCATAGATGCTATGGTTCTCACGGAGCATACCATGGTCATGATGGTTCATCAACGTCCGGACTATCACAAGTTGATCGCGGCTCAAGTTGTTTCCACTTTCTCTACCCATGTTCTTTTGGAAACCAAGTCCAAGAAAACCTTTGCAATAGCTCAAGCAACCAAGAACTCCAATCTCGCTTTGAAGGCCAAGAAAGTGATAAGCCAACCCTCAAGGGAGGAAGAAGTGAGTGAAGAGATATGTGAGGAGGACACTGACACCTCGTGCCCGGCAAATGATTTTGCAGAAGACTTGGCACTCTTAGTCAAGAAGTACTCCGGGACCATGGCAAACAAAGGAAAAAAATCTTCAAGGAAGATCCTTTGGACGAAGGAAATGCTACAATTGTGATAGCCCAAGACACTTTGTACATGATTGTCCGTATAAGAGACATGAAGACAAGTCCGAGAAGCTTGTGCTTAAGAAGAAGAAGAAGAAGTTCACCAAGTTTGCAAAGAGGAAGGATGACAAGGCTCTTGTTCATGAAGAATCACTACAAGAAAATACACATCCGTGATGATACGTGTTTGTCACAGTAGGTCGCGTTTTTTGTCATGCATGTACATCCATGACAAATTTATGACAGAATCAAGATAGTCATACCTGTGCTGTCGTAGAAGTGTTCCATGACATTACCAAAATTATCATCACGAAAGTGTCCACTTCCATGACGATAAATCGCGCGTCACAGAAGTGATTTCGTCAAGGGTAACCGACACGTGGCATCCACCGTAATGGAACGACGTTAAGCTATCGGGTCGGGTTTTGGATCCGATAACCCGTTAACAGCCCCGACCAATGGGGATTTTCCACGTGTAAAATCATCATTGGCTAGAGGAAACACGTGTCGGCTCATCGTTGGGACAGATGTCATCCACTCACTGGACAGAAGGCGCCTATGATACGTCGACATGTGGCACGGCCCAACAGTGGCCCATTCCTGTGAAAAGGCCGGCCCGTTTGACTTGGTCAAAAGCTGGCGGGCCGGCCCATGGAAAGCCTGTTACGGCATGTTCGCATATAGCCCATTACAGCCCGCTAACCCAAGGCCCGTTACGCCCTATCCGAATTAGGCCCAGTAGCGTCATCTGGGCCATCCAATATGATTCCAGCCCGTTTTCACTTCTGGCCCATGTATAGCCCATGACATCTTTCGGCCCATATGAGGCCCTTTGTAACTCTTGGCCCATTAGCGGCCCGTGCTGAAACTGGCCCGTAATGAACAGTGTATTACTTTACACCCATTAACGGCCCGTGGTGAAACTGGCCCGTAATGAACAGTGTATCACTTTATACCCATTAACGGCCCTTTTTTACGTTGGGCCGTTTCCAGCCCAAGTTAACTTTCGGCCTTTTGAGGGCCCATTTATTCTTGGGCTCATTTGCAGCATTCGGTTACTTACGGCCCGTTACTGTCATTTTCTGCTTGTGGGCCAAATTCAGCCCGTCGTTATAGTCGGCCCATTTGTGGACCGTTAGTCTGTTGGGCCATTTTCATAGCATCACCAAATACGGCCTATTAACGGCCCGTTATGGTCAGCCCATAAAACGTACGATTTCCATTAAAGGCCCATCTACGGCCCATTAAAGGCCCGTACAAGACCCATAAATGAGTCGGTGGCCCATGGATCCTACGAGATGTAGAAGGCCCATGGATCCTACGAGACGTAGAAGGCCCATGGATCCTATGAGACGTACAAGGCCCATGGATCCTACGAGACGTAGAAGGCCCATGGATCCTACAAGACGTAGAAGGCCCATGGATCCTACGAGACGTAGAAGGCCCATGGATCCTACGAGACGTAGAAGGCCCATGGATCTGACGGCCCGTGAAGGGCCATGGTCGGGCGAGTTGGCCCCCGTTTGAACGATATAGCATATTCAAAGAATTATCCTACTCAATACTATACAACAAAGAGATCAAGGCATAGAAAGGTAGAATAATCCTACACTATACAATAAAGAAATTACAGCCGATTATACCACTGGGCATTATGGTTCGGCACAGGTGATAATAAAGCATACACAAACAACAAATTACATACACTGGGCAAATACAGCTCATACATCATGGACGCGCATCAACTTAACTCCATTTGAACTATAATCTCTTCAGAAAATAGGATTGGCCGAATTCAGATAGCACAAATTTCAGTCTGCAAAATCTCCAATTCCTTCATGGTTACCTCAGTGTCTTGTTTCATTTTTTGACTCCTGCATCTAATACCAGCATGTCCAGTCTCAACTTGTTGATTATACGTTGACAATCATGTACACGTTGTCTTGCCACCTCTAGTTGATGCTCGAGAACATCAGCACATTCCAATTCCAATCCATAATCATTCGGTAACGGCCATGCCGCACTGCTCGCAGATCTTTGTGTTGATGTCACTTCATCCTGAAATTTTTCTGTAAGTACACATGACTAGGGCAAAAATATAGTTACAACAGTGAAACGAACAAGACATTATTTTGTACTACATGGCAAAACAGGACTAACAATAATGTTACACGTCACTTTCAAAAAAAATGTTACACGTCATGAAGCATAAGCAGGTGATATTTTAAAAATTATAAAAAAGATAGTCTGTGCAGCCTGCATACAGAAATCCCTCTTAGCTCACCAGAGGAGCATGATGTTGGGGCCCAATCGAAAACACAGACAAGTTACAAATTTAGACAACACGTTGCGTATAAGTAAGCAAGTAGTTGGCCATTTTGTGCCTCGATTAAAGTCTTAGGGAGCATAATGAATAGCAGAGGGTTTCATACAAACATACTACAGCAGGCAAAACTATGCAATCATTAGCGTAGTATAAACTATATTGTGAGCCTCATGCAATAATAGTTGGTTAATAGACTTCAAAGCTTCAGGCACACTTCGGCAGAGTAATTAAATGGTAAGGCCTTTAATTATGTCAACTAATAGTGATACAAGTACCAAACATGAGGCATGATTATTTGGGCATCTCATTAACTGAGGACAAATAAAGCAATTGAAAAGAGAAAATTAACTATGCCTGAAACAAACAAGGAATTGAACTGTTGAGTTGCATACAGTGACTTACCTTAGCAGGTTGAAGAGGCTCAGCGCAGCTCCTACTTCTCTTGCAAGGCTCCTTCCTAACATCTTGTACTTGGAAATCCTCAATCTTATCTTCATTGCACCCCCTCTGCAAGGTGACACAAACTAGTTACTCGTCTCCTTGGAAGATAAATATGCATACTTTCCAGTCTGTGAACACAAAAGGATGAGATTATAACAAAACAACACCACATAATGAAACATGCTGCATCTCTTGCACTTGCACACAATGAAATGAGCATTTACTATGTCTGCACTATGTAAAAACTAGGCATACCTTCGAACTGGATCTCCAGGTACTCTTGGAGAGCCTATTGTAGTGTACAGCCAAACCTTTATGTCACCTATGAGTTAGACAAGGCCCCACTACAGCAGCCCTTAGTGTTTAAATCGTTGACAAGCTCTGTTAGAGTGTTAGGTCAAGAACAGCAAGTAATCAAAGCAAACAGTCCTAGTATGGCTGGCTGATGCAAACAAGCAATTGAACAGATGTGTGAGCAAATCTTGCATATCAAGAAAAGAAGCAAAGAAGGAGGCTTAAAGACCATCACTTGACTGACCAGATTTAAGGGGCATTTAAACATCATGTGCAACGTATGAACTAACATAAACATTGCATATTCCAGATTCTACAATGGAATGCACATGTATTAGGTTATGCCATGTATGATGATGCCTAAATGTACAGATAGCAGGCAGGAGTGATTCATCATTGCACGCACAATTGAATTGCAGGTTAAGGGCCAGTTCGATTCCGCCTTTTCAGGGCATATTGTCAAAATAAGCCATAAAAGATGTAAAGAAGTCATTTTTGAGTTATGGGCTTGGGCTTAACTAATTTCGCTTTGGAGGGGGGTGTTTCGGGTAGAACCTCACTAAAAATTGAAGGGAAGGGGAATAGTGAAATGACTCTGTTGTCTGCCTATATTACACTCAAAATGCAATTGCTGACGCCCGTGTCACACCTGACCCTCAAGTAAAAAAACACGCAAGCATTCATTTCCCTGCCCGCTTGCATCTCCTCTCCCCTTTCCCTCTACCTCGATCCCCTGCCTGCAGCACTAGGGTTCCTCCAGCGAGCCGTCGCCACTGGTCCCATCTGGCCTGGTCCTCGACGATGCTATGTCCAGCTAGGCTACATGGCCGGCAGGTAGGGGCAAATCTCCCTGGCTGCGCCTCCCTCTAGCGCCGCCCCTCATTCTCATGGTCTCCAGCAGCTGCTCCATTGTGGTTCGTCCAACGCACTACTCCGGCGGGTGATGCACAACTACGGCTGATGCCACACTGTGGCAGAAGGCACCTTATTCCCCCTCCCCTCCTCCCAGGCCATGGCCTTGAGGTGCTGTTGAAGGATGAGCTCATCCAACAAGGTGAGGATCTCCTCTGATTTTTTGCCAAATTTTCATTCTGATCCACTATACGATGAATTGCTATGAGCTGCTTCTGCTCCTGCTATATGATGCATTGCTATGAGCTGCTCCTGCTGCTGCTATATGATCAATTGCTATGAGCTGCTGTTGTATGATGAGTTGCTATGAGCTGCTGCTGCTATATGATGAATTGCTATGAGCTGCTACTGCTGCTATATGATGAGTTGCTACAAGCTGCTCCTGCTGCTGCTATATGATGAATTGCTATGAGCTGCTCCTGCTGCTGCTATATGATGAATTCCTATGAGCTGCTCCTGCTGCTGCTATATGATGAATTGCTATGAGCTGCTGCTGGTATATGATGAATTGCAGACTGCTGCTGCTGTATGATGAGTTGCTATGAGCTGGTGCTGCAGCTATATGATGCTTTCAGGTGGTGCTGGTATACGATAATAACCAGCCACTTGGACCATCGAATTTCAATAAATAATTGTTCTTCATTTAAATGTGGGTCATGCGTTCTTCGTTTAAATTAGGCAATGGGATCTCTATGGAAAACGTAGATTGTGCCAAGTAGATGGTATCTTTGTATTTGCATTTTGAGCCAATAGTGATGGTCTGTTTTCCTATCATATTAATAACTGCACTGGGTTCATTTTGTGATGTTTGCAAGTCAAATTAATTTCCATATGGGCAGCAAAATGAAAAAAATATAATGCAATCTAGACTTTCCACTGATCATACCAAAGATAAGCTGAAAACGCAATGAAAAGAACTGGTTGGCTTATTACATGGAGCTTATATTCACAGGTGCTTATTTTCTTAGGATAACTCGTAATAACTGTCCCTACGAAACTTGGCTAATAGAACTGGCATACAAATAACATGTCACGATGATTGCAATGGAGGAGTGACGTACCATAGCACACTGTATAGGCTCACCGCTGCCTCTCCTTTTTTTGCGATGTTCCATGAAATTGCCACATACATCTTGTACTTTTTCATTGTGTAACCCTATCTGCAAGTTGACACGGCTAATTTCAGACATCTCTACATGATACTACATTGCATATCCCTTGCGCATATTTAAACCACCAATTAACGATTGTGTGCATACCATAAACTAGCCATGACTCTGTATGCTGGACTAGCAGGCACTCTAAGGGAGCCTAATGTAGTGCACTGGAATTCCTACATGCCACCTACGATTTTGTGTAATGTACTGCCCATGTTCCTAAATATATGTCTTTGTAGAGATTCCAGTATGGACCACATACAGATGTATATAGATGCATTTTCGAGTGTAGATTCACTCATTTTGCTCCGTATGTAGCCTATAGTGGAATCTCTAGAAAGACTTATATTTAGGAACGGAGGTACGAGGTAGTATCATGTATGACATCTACATATCTAATTTAGCAGCCAGTAGTAGAAATCATTGTCTGCACAAAGGGATTACTGGTCAAAAATCCTAGCAAAGCACGCAGGCAGGCACAGAACAATACAAGAGAGAGAGAGACGCGCTTACAAGATCATAGCAATGCCTCAGTCCAGGATCTTGGTTGGCCAAGCTGTTAGATCCAGAAGAAACATTGTCCTTGTAGTTTTTGCCAGCTGCATAACAGGTAACAGCGACCGGTTAGTATATTTGAAGTACATCGGGCAGGTGATGCTGGACGGGTTTAAAGGTGACAAGTACTTAGGCCGTGGCGGGTGCTTGGCATCTCTCCAGATGGTGGGAATCAGGTTAGAAACGTCGAGGGTGATGATGTTGCACTAGCTGTCGGGGTCCGGTAAGGAGATCTAGAACCGTCGAGTAGGGTGTTTGTGGAGCGGCTCCGGTAGGGTGGACTACGGTGTGGGCGAAGCGGATCTATGGCCGTGGACGAGGGGGTAGGTGAAGCTGCTCCGGTGGTTGGGTTAAGGATGGTGTCGATGACGCGGATCTGCGACCGTGGACGGGGCGTCAGAAGCTGCTCCGGTGGTTGGGTTAAGGATGGTGTCGACGATGCGGATCTGCGGCCGTGGACGGGGCGTCAGAAGCTGCTCCGGTGGTTGGGTTAAGGGTGGTGTCGACGATGCGGATCTGCAGCCGTGGACGGGGCGTCAGAAGCTGCTCCAGTAGGTTGGATGAGGGTGCGAGGAAGCGGATCTGAGGCCGTGGACTTATGAGTTGGCAAAGCGGCCCCGGTAGGGTTGAGAATGGTATAGGCGAAGCTACTCCAGTAGGGTTGACGATGGTGTCGGCGAAGCGGCTCCGGTAGGGTTGAGGAAGGTGTCGGCGAAGCGGCTCCGGTAGGGTTGAGGAAGGTGTCGGCGAAGAGGATCAGAGGCTATCGAAGGGGGCATCAGTGCGGCGGCTCCGGGGGGTGTGGACGAAGCGTCTCCGGTGGGGAGTACGAATGAGCCGCTGCAGATGCGCGGCGGTTGACGAGAGTACCGGCGAAGCAGATCCGGCGCCGTGGACAAGGCTGGCACTGAATGGGCTGTAGTACAGTGGTGGATGAGCAGTCTACTTGTTTCTACGGGAGGTGGGAGGGGTAGATGCGGCCGCAGAAGCAGATCCGGCGAGGTGGACGCCGCTGGCAGTGAATGGGCTATGGTACGCCGGTGGATGAGCAGTCTAGGGTTTCGGGAGGGGAGGGGAGAAAGGGCGATGAAGTACGGACGGCGTGATGTAAGA
Source organism: Triticum aestivum (assembly GCF_018294505.1). NCBI lineage: Eukaryota > Viridiplantae > Streptophyta > Magnoliopsida > Poales > Poaceae > Triticum > Triticum aestivum. The sequence goes on along the minus strand of NC_057802.1, from coordinate 331,211,274 downwards.
TGCTCTGGTGCTGTGGAATTAGTCATTTTTGCGGGAGGGGGAGAGGAAATGGGGGTGCCGTGTAGTGGGGGAACCGGAAGTTACCAAAGCAGCCCCGACCTATCATGTAGATGAGGGCGGTATTGTAACTGTTGGTCTCCGTGCACCAAGGAAAAAAGGGGGATTTCGCATGCTAAAGACTAAGGTGGCGGAATTTAGAAGGAGGCGGGAGATTTTGCCGCCCGCGGGATCGTTCGTATCTAGTTTCAACTAATTTTGGACCGTGCTAGCAGGAAGGTCATGCTAGACTGTGTACACGGGGCACGCGTCAGCAGTTAATAACTGGTGTGAAGTCCACCCCAGAAAAAAAGACAATAACTCGGGATGATGCGCCGATAACTTGGGCGTTCACATGGGTGCGGCCAATCGTACGGGTGTAGTGGCGCGTTCACAAAAAAAGGGATCAAACGCTCAGCCTATGTATTTCTCGTGTAAATAGATAATTTAGTGTCATTGGTTATTTACTTTAAACATAATGCATTGACGTGTTAGTGTAGAGGCGCACAAAAAGAAATGGATATTGTAGTCAGCTACTTAAAAGTGTTACCTCATATGATTACATAGCCTCCATTTCATAAATTGCGTACCCGTTGAATTCATATATGAATATTACATATATTACTTCAAAATAGAAACTTAAATCATCCAAGACTAATGAATTTGAATGCAAGAGTAACAATGGTGCATATACATGATAGCTACATTGGTTGTTTGAAGAAACATCACTGTAACTTTGGCATGCACAACTGAAAAGGTTTATTTAAATAGAAAAAAATGTGATATGCGAGTGTCCAATCTTTATAGCGTTGAATCGATATTGTACCTTTGGCCACGATACGAAGTAGATATTGACTTATGTTCAAGCGATGCACGTCCACGATCGCTAGATAGTGATACATGAATGAATTGTGCAATCTCTCTCACACGCATACCTATCTCATTTCCCTGTGGGCATCGGAATCACACACGCGCACTTCGTGTATTTCTCTCCCTCAGTCAGGGTTAAATTCGTCTTTCTACGCCGTCCTACAAGTCTCTCACACAGAAACACACACGCTCTCTATGTCTAACACGCCCACCCCTTTAATTACGCCCACCCACAGCCACTAATGTCTCAAAGTATAATAATGTCTCTCACACATATGCTATCTACCTATCCCTTAATATAGCTAGATATGTGTCACACAAACTCCTTCTCCCTACTAGCAAGATGCCCATGCGTTGCACGGAACATCAAGATGCATTTGTATGAGAAGTTTATCTTGTGGGAGAAAAGGATGAACGTGGTAATGCCTTATTTGCAAATGCGGAGAGGGGTGTGTGTATCTTTTTGCAAAATTGCCATAGTTTCCTTCCTGTCCGTCAGATATAAATCGGATGGCCTATATTGCAGGATGGCAGGAACACCATCATCACCAACTCTGTTTTTTTATAAGAGTAGAGATATGTGAGTGTCACTGCCCCCCCCCCCACACACACCCACACTTCCCAACACCGAAGGAGTAGGGTGACACCTCGATCTTGATACTAATCTATCGACTGGCTTCTCTCTCA